>NW_007577864.1:621451-714734 GCF_000690725.1 Stegastes partitus | reverse complement strand
CCTTACCAAACATTTTATGGTTATAAAAACAAACATATGATATGATATGATATGAACATATGATGTACTCTTTGATCAGGTAAATTAAACATAATAACCGACCTGCAACCTATTTGTCGATGACTGGCTGACTTTAGTCCTACCATTCGGTACTGCTTGCTCCAAGGGTGACACTGGCTTATGCTGTCATGCCGTCAAACTACTGTACCAACAGATGCACACAGTGTGCTTTTATGCACACACAGATTCAATGATTCCACTTGTGCTGTTTTAAGGGAAGGGAAGGGAAGGGAGAGCGCAAAGGAAACAGGAAACCCAGCCCCCTTTACTGACCTTCACTGGCTCTCATCCATGTTCCTCCTCTCTTAAACATCTTCTCTCTACACTTCAGTCTCAGGGTTAATTTGGTCAGTTAATCCAAAATTGCTTTTGGAAAGATGAGCAACAGCAGTTTTCTTATTTGGTGTCTCTCTGAAAACAATGTTTTTGTGTATTTTTTTCTCCCTGCTTTTTGGGGATCATGACATCCACTTTCTAGCTGAAGTTATCCGGTGTCATGCAAACACTGTGCTAGTCCATTCCAGCTCTCCACCCCTCATGCAAACACACGCACACGCATGCAAACACACACTCTCTGCACCCCTACCTTTCTCTAAGTACACTCAGTCTCTTCTTACTGGCTGCCTTTCGCTGGAAGGTAAATAAATCCTGTGGTTGGGGTGGAACACTGAGTGCCCTCATATGGCTCTGCAGTTGCGCTGCCTGAAAGGGGCCTTGTGTTTGCTTCTGTAAGGTGGCTTCACCCAGCCTTCCCCTGACCGCGCACAGATAGGCTGCTCTGTGGAACAACTATAAAAGGAATCGGCTCTAAAGAAACATGTTTAGAATCTAAAAACTTAAAGGCAGTGTTACGTTTAGGACATACACTGCTGTTGTTGCTATCCTTAGTAATAATTTCAGGATACGTAATGCACATTAAAAGCTTGGATATGACTATATAGTGCCATGCTTTTATTTCAGGTGAGTCCTCCAGAGGGCAGTAGACCCCAAAAGATCGTCAAGAGAGAGTCACATGTTTCTTGTGTGTGCGCAGAGCACATATGACCGTATGTGTGTGCGCACAGCCGCGTGGAGATGCATATATGTATGTTCTATATGCATGTGGGCATATGTGCATTTGCATGTCTCTGTGTGGCTTCTTTCAGGTGGTTGCTCATACGTGCAGCAGTAATTGTTGAGACGTATTATCTTCCTCATTACAGCTAAGTTTCCCTGCAGCTCAAAACAAAGTAGAAGATGACTCCTGCTTATGCCTTTTTCTCTTCAATCCATTGTTGTCCTCTCTGTTCCCTTCACCGCGTCCCTGGAGCTCAATGGGACGGAAGTGTGAAACATGTCCACATCAAAGAGGGTGCAGGCCAGCACTAATCCGCAAATAATGACAGGCAGGCAGTGCTGAATTTGACACACATGTCCCCTTACTCACTAATCTTGGACGGTATAGAGCAATCCCTCATGGGGATCATCGGGCTACACTTGCACTACTGATAAAGATGAGTTCAGACTGTCACGGGACTCTCAGAAGAGTGACGGAAAAGGATTTAAAGACATTTTAAAATGTTTTACTATAAGGGATGTGATAGCACACACACACACACACACACACACACACACACACACAGCTTTTTAACTGTCAGGTGGACAGCCCTTGAGGGAAAATTCCTCCAGACTCACCTGTACCATTGTTTCCTCTGCTCTTCCTGTGTGAGGAGCCTGTGTTGTTTGAATACAATGGGGTCAGGGAAATCACAGCAACTGTCAGACAGACACTCCATCATTGTGATGGAGAGGACTGGCAACAAATAGTGCAAATGCTCACTACTGAATAACCCCATTTTGTGATGGTGCCGCTACACTGCAGAACTTACATGGACCTTGATTAGAAGACTTCATATCCTGGATATGTCATATTTGTGGTTTCTTCCTTCATGTCATGTGAGCTGTACATTTTTATTGTGTCATTTTGCAAGACTTTGTGGCACTGCCTCTGTTCAACTGGACAGAAACACAATAACCTGTGTTTATCCTGACTGTCTTAAATATACTAAAACAGAACTGTAATAATCCACAACAACTGGATTGTTAAGCGTCATTAAAATCCAGATAATTTAAATTTCCACTACAGTTTTTAAGCTTCTGTTTATAGCTCCTAACCTTTCTAAAGAACCTGCAATCATGTCTTTTTTCAGCCACTTGGGGGCAGAAGAAGCTAGTTCTGAACACAAAAAATACATATTATTGCCTTCTAATTTCATATGGTTGAGCTTATTTGCAATATTTTTCTAATTCACTCAGGAATCAACACATTAACATTGATTTGAAGTTGCGCTTGCTCTCTCAGCTAACTCCTGAGGAAATCCCTGGCTGTTTAGCTACTAAATTATCCACTGTGTTTACCAGCTAGTTTGCCAGTCTGCTGCTTTAGTGTTAAGCTGGTGGTATATTGCATTAAAAAAAAAAAAAAAAAGAAAGAAAATAGCTGGCTACTATAGACAATGCAAGGACAGTGAAACAAAACGGTGAAGGCTTTGCAGCTCAGCAATAACATGAGAACTTAAAACGTTCAGAGGAGCTGCAGAAAGTGCATGGCAAGATGTTGTGTTTATTTTCCATTCCAGATATGACTTATACACCTCAAGTTAAAGACCAGGGTTTAAAATGAAACATAGGACCAAATAATTGAAGCAACATCAGATAATTGTATTGAAATGTATATGGTTGCATCCAAAATACACGCAAAAAAACAACACCTCAACATCAACAACAACACAAAAAAAATTAACAAAAAAGCTGAAATGGAAGCATGAAATTCAAAGATTGTTTAGAGCAGAATAAAACAATAAAAAAAGACATAGGCTTATAAACACAGGTAGTTAGTTGTAGCTAGAACACACCCTGAACTGATTTGAGATGTGCAATATGTGTTACTGTCTAATGAAGACATGCTCATATGATTAAGAAGTCCAGTCAAGTAAAGGTTCAGTTTTCTGTCACTGTAGAATTCTTTTATTGTTTTTTATTGATCATGAGTTGCTGCAATTTTACATTTTTTAATTTTATTTTTTCAATTTATGTTCTGTCATACAGGATTTTAATGCTATACCCCTGTGCTGAAGCATTGTAAACGAATGTTTTCAAGACTGCAAATGATATGTAACTGATATTGCAAAACTGACAGCAGGCGCATCCTCAAAAGAAATCGATATTGCACCATCCACCAAGTAATACAAAGCTCTCCTATTCACTCCTAAATCTCCTCGTAAACTTAACAGAGGCGGCCGGTTTATGTTAACCTGACATGAAACAAAAGGCAACATTCTGCAGGTGAATGTCTTCTAGACTCAGAGCAACATAGCAGCAGCCTATCTGAAGTGCCAGAGTTGGAGATTAAAAGTCACTGTGGGAATGTCAGCTTTGTCAGACAATACAGCCCCATCACTGCTGCTACCACCGTCTCCATTAAAGTTTTATCATCCTACCTTGAAAACGTTGGCTTTTATCCAACTATTGAGGACTTATTTTACATTCTGGCAATTAATGATTCAAATTTCAAGTTTCATCTGGTGGCACATTAATTGTACACAAGAAATAGCAGAGCCGCAAACCTCAGGGCTAGCGATGGGTGTACCCCACCATGGCCGGCCCACAGCAAATCCCCACAGAAGATTCTCGATGTTACCTTATCCTGCGTTGTCCCCTCCGCACCCCTCTGTCAATCAGTCTGCTGGTCCGGCCTTCTCAAGTTACATGAGCTATGATTAGCAATTTCTACCATTATGTATCCTCCGTGCATAATTCATGCCCTTTGTTCTTTTGGACTGTCCACCGGAGAGAACACGAGAGGGGGAATCCCACCCGACTTCAACAAAACCCACAGGGCTTGTCTTGTGGTGGAAGTGACAAAAAATAATGTTGCATTTTTAATTATCCAACCATTGGATGGTTTATAATTGATGAGGGGGTGATTGTAGGTGCAGGTTTGCCCCTCCACCATCAAGGAAATGAAATGATGTGGAAAGTGTTGGGTCATTAGGCTATTGGTCTTCTCCTGATCCAGAGACCAAGTATGACAAAGCAGCAGAGAGGACACCCCATACACTGACTAAAGTGGAGCAAGCATTTTCCCTTCCCTCGGTTGAGTCTGCTATTGTCTAGATAGGTTATTCCACTGCGGTTTGTCACTGGAGAAGCCTGCTCTGTGGAACGAGTTAACTCGACGGTTTGTTTTGGTAAAATAAGAAGGTGGGATCGGCCCTGATTGGAATATTATTTATGAAACGTTGCTCCTTTTGCATGCATATACACCTGAGTAGAATGAATATCATTTGAGTTACAAACTGCAAATAAAAGCTGACAAAGGACTCCAACATTCTTCCTGTCTTTGGGGGCACCGTTTAGAAATGGTCATGTTTTCCTCCAAGTAATTCTTAATCGCTGTGTTTTCATCTCCAGGCAGGACAGTAATGACCAATTCTGAGTGACTGACCATGGGAATGGGCACAGCTTAAATCCCCTTCATCCTGGTCCCTGTGTGTGCTTGAGTCTGACTCCTAAACTCTGAACACACACACACGCACACACACACACACACCACACGCACACACACACACTCAGGGTTACAGAGTTGAGTCTGCTTTATGGTGTAGCCACCCTTTGATTCACCGCTCAATGAAACTTGTGACTGTTTTAATTAAGGGGAAAGTACACTGACAGTGTAGCACACGGAAATCCGCCGCCGTGCACATAAAGGGCGCTAATGCTTTTCTTCCTGTCGACGCAAGGCTGGCCCCCTTTTGTCAGACTGACCATTCACTTCTCATTCATTTTCTTTCCCTCTTTCTTCTGTTCTTAAGTATGGCATTGCATGAGGTCTGTTGCTAATGACAGGAAAAACATATTCAGGGCCCAGCCAGGTGAGAGACCTTCATGTGATCAGTCGGGATTGACACTTTGTGAAAACACACATTTCTTACTTTGTTTTGTGTTCTGTTTGGGACAGTACCGCCACAGGGGATTCTTCACGGCGACCAAAATGAACAACAGAGAATGCTTCAGCCTCTTCTGTTGTTTGGTGTGCCTCAGGGCGAGAAGAGTTCATCCCCTCTATCCTCCAGGTTACAAATGAAACCTTACTCTCGTTTTATCTATTTCTGTAAGTCCAAAGGAGAATTTTAAACGTTCGTCTCATCTGATCAGGATTAATGTTACGGGCCTGTTTGGACAGCATCTCTTAGTTAGGTAATGGAAAAGAATTGCGCTCTTTGGTCATCAACCAGCATCCCAAACAGCTGACAGCTGTCTGTGGGTTCCCATGTTAGTCACACAGGTACAGTTCTCTGTCGTCGTGGTATTTTGACAGATGTTTCACAGAGGTTTGTGTATGCTGGTGTGTGACAAGTCCTCTCTTCCTCTGGGGATCAATGTCTGTCCTGTTCTCTCGCTGATCTGATGTTTATCTGCTGGTGATCAATCACACTGCTGACAGCATGAGGGTTAGTGTTACCATCCCCACCGCCTCTGAGTGGGCGTCTATAGATTGAATACAAAGGACAGGTAACAGCTAATGAGAGCTGGAGTACATATGTTAATTAAAAATACGCCAATATGTGATAGATCATCTCTGAAAATGTTGTACTGTGTATGCAGGAGTGTTGCAAAATCCTTCATCCGTAAACGAAAATCTGCTTTATTACATTTGATGGAATATCCGAGCGTATATGTTTTAATTTTTCATGTGGGATACTTCAGAAACGATCTATGTTCAATAAATGGATAAATGAAATTCTAGATTCGGAGCAATTTGCAGTAATATGTTTAATGCTAAGTAAATCAAATGCATGCAAAACTTAGCGAGAGGTGAAGCTCACATATCCATAGAAACAGAAATAACACATTTGGTTCTACTACACCTACTCATCTGAAGACAAAAAGAGTCATTTAATACTGTGCACACCAGGTTTCTTGCTTCCCAGCCCAAAATAAAGCTGCTACAGTGTAAACGGTGTCTCCACACTTAAAATAAATGATTGATGATGACTCCCAGCTCACAGCAAATGGGCCCAAGTCAGGATTTTTGTTCTTAATGCAGGTGTCAGTGATCCTCCTTTGCCTCTTCAAATGACGTTTTTAGCCCGAGGAAATGCTTGACCAGATTCCTCCCTTACTGCATGGAAACGGTGTAATATCTCAATTCTTGACACAGCAAATAAACACTGCACAGAAAGAGAGCCCCGCAACTTTATCTCTTACTTCCTTCTACATTGTCTTGTTGACAAGTTTCAGGGGAACCTCACGGAGGAGAGAGAAAAGAGGAGACATATTTCTTTGGTAACAAGCCCAAAGGGGCTGAGGCGAGGGGGATTGAAGGTTAAGTGCATGTACTAATACTCACAAAAAGGAACTTAACACCAGAATATAATGACACTGCATACACTTCCTCTTGACCTTCCATTTGGTCACCATCTCTGCCTTAAAGGAGCAAAACTGCCACGTTATCCTGTTACACAATATGAGAAGACAAATGGGGAAGATCCATTGATCCATTGTATCCATGATGTCACTCACATTACTGTAGCCACAGCACCTAATTGGAGGTTAATGTCTTTTAACCTCTCTCATAAATTATTCCTTGAGATATCTGAACTCCCACTACAGTTGCCCACTCCTCATTTTAATTGGACAGGACACCTTTTTCTCAGGAAATAATCATGCCGTGGCTTCAAACTTTGAGCTGCGGACCTTTTCGGTGGGACTGTCTCATTTGGCTGCACACTGTGCATCAGTACACATGTGAGATCTCAGACAGCACAGATATTGTCTTAACTGCAGCAAATTGGTCCCTTGTCAGACCTCTCCAGCCCCCGAGACGCGCAGCTCCAAGTGTCAAGAACGGGACAGGGACAACGTGTAACTTTGCGAGATTCACAAGCCGACCTCAAGTAGGATGAATGTACTGCTAATGTGCATGCAAAGACCTTAAAATGTGCGCATCGCTTGAAAAGATAGTGTACTCTCACTCATGTGACAAGCTTGTAGGGCGTTTTCCAGACTGACAAAACATATGTAGTAAAAGGCCTGTGATGTTTTGATTATTTAAGATGGTATAAAAGGAATGCAACCTCCTCCATGATCTTTAGAAAATTGTTTTTTATGAGCTCATTTGCTGGTTATTTTAAATCAGTCCAGACTAAAATGACTTGGATCTATCAGACATCAACCTCTCTCTTATGTCTGGACAATTATGCTCATAGCAAATTTTTTTTTCCTAATGCACAGTCTGAGTCCAGATTTAAGATGCTGTCCTGTGTGTCCTCCAGTTGTTCCCAGTGCACAATAGCTTTTTTTTGCATCAGGGTTTTTTTTTTTGTTGCGCTTGTACTTGGGAGACCATTTTGTCCACAATGGTGAATTGTAACAGTATTTCCAAGAAAGACAGAGACCACCCCCAACTAAAAGGTTGTTAATGGAGATTAGACTTACTATGTTATAAATTGGTGCCAACTCAGCCTCCCAAAAAAAAACTCAAAACAGCCAGATTCTGTATGCCCACTGACCTCCGCCTGACAGGCTTTGCACTCAACCCTGACATAGTCGTGCAGCTTCGATGCACCTTAAATGTTTCACTCTTTATAAATATTCATCTCACTTAAAATGTGGCACCATACTGTAACTCATTTCGTGAATCTTGTGGCGTCACATTTACATTGCAGAAACATTCTTAGGCAATTAGGGAAGGTTTTAAAAAGTATTTTTGAACTTTATAATAAAAATCTCAAATAGGAAAAAATATTTAAGACTTACAATGTAGTTCATGTTAACTGCATTTTAACTATATTTCATTAATAGCTAAAACTGTAATATTTTGTTGATTGCGATCCTCTTTCATTTGAATATTAGAGATGTACAGTGCAACAGCAGAGCTACTGACATTTAATTTCTAAGTAAGGATGACCACAATTTAAATTACTGTAATTATTTATTCATTTAAAAATTTTAAAAAAGCAGCAAAGAGGTAAAAATAAAACTTCTTTTACCAAAATTAGCTGCATATAATCCAACTAGAAAAGCAACAGTGATTATGAACCTCAAGAGATTATTTCCTCAAGAGGCTTTTATGAAAAGTTGTTCAACTTTGTGTTGACGAAAATAGAAATTGAACCGTGAAAAGAGTTGTGTAACAAGCGTGTGGTGTAGATTTTGATCCCTTTATGTACAACCTGTAAACAAGATTGTTTTATTGCTGCTGCCAAGCAAACAGATTGGAATTCAACAGTCACAGCATAAAGCAGGTTTGATAGAGAGACAACAGATCCCGAGGCCGAGGATCAGCAGCACTAATGGGATTAGACCTGCCATGCACACACACCAAACACCTGCCTGTAAGCTCCGAATTTCACTCACAGTGAAAATAATTCCATAAAACATCATAAAACCATAGTAACGACACGAAAACTAATGAATATTTCAGTTGTAGTCTTCTCCCAGTACTGAGGTGACGTCTCCTTTCTATCTTCCACCCCTAAGGGGCAGCAGAGACCTGCATTAACTCGAGGCAGCTCATCTTTGAGCAAAGACTGTCAAGTGGGACCCTTTCGTTTCCATGACCAGGAATACAACGGAAAAGAACAAAGGACCAAAGTTCAACACAGACACCTACTAAAAATCAAAGTATGTTTGTATTACTTGCCTCGGTAAGAGACATTTTTTTAGATATATATTCTGTGTTTTTTTGTTTTGAGCCGATAAGTTTTCACTACAAAAAATTGAGGTTTTACCAGAAGAGCAAAAAAAAAAGAGGTAAGTTTTAAGAGAAGACAAATCCTCCTTCTCCGTCATACACACTGACACACACAGGCTTCACTCAGAGAGCTCGTTTTCCTTCTTTCAGCAAACAGGTTGATATGGTGAGACAGAGCTGCTGGGTGGGCTCCTCTGCAGGAGTGGAGGGCCCTCGGTTCAAGGCTATCAAGTGAAGTGTCTGTGTGAAGTCTGCCACAAAAAAAAAAAAAAAGAAAGAAGAATTAAAAAATGAAATGAACCAAAGTTTGTTGATAAGTGAAAAACGCGGCCGGGGCGGTTCTCTGGGTCAGGCTGTGGGATGCGACAAAGATTAATAAAGAGAGCAGGTCTGCGAAGGGAGAGGGTGACGGTGAGGTTAGCTGGAGGGCCAGACAGCGCTAGATGAAAGTGGGAACTCTCTCCCACAGCTGTCAGCAGTTTTTAATGTGAACTTTGCTATTGATTGGCAGTGTTGGCCAGGTTCTACCACCAAACTTTTCTAAGTTTGGCGGCGTCTAGTTTCTCAAGTGTTGGACGGATTGTGTGGTATGAAGAGTCCAGTGTCAGGTTTGTCGTCTTGAGAAGGTATTTGTGCTGAAAGTGAAGTGTAAAATCTATTGTATCATCACGCTTTAATGTTGTTTATTGAACACTGTGTTGGATTTATTTATGGATGAAAGAATTGTTTCATTTTTGCAGCCATGGAATGAGATTTTACTGTAATGTAAGACTTCTAGGCTCCAAATGGGTTTCAAAGAGCGAGCATGAGACTGTTCACTTAACCTGTTTTTTTTTTGTGTGTGTTGTTGTTTTTTTTCCAGGGAAAGTGTGTAAAATCGGCATCTATATTTATCTCAGATACAAGTGAGGTTCCATGTAGAATACAGTAATCTTTAGCCTTTACACAGCACTGTAATTGAATCAAGCCATGATCTTTCATCCCTGTAGTTATTTTAAGACATGAATGACACAACAAAAATTGAAATGCACCCCTCCCCTTTTCCATTTCAACAAAAGGTCAGAAATTCAATCACCACTGCTGCTATTGCTATAATAATATATGTATGGGAAACAGCCACAGTTACTGACCGCCAAATTCTTTGGCTGCCTGTGGTCATTTTGTCTTGCCTAAGAACAGAGGCGTTTCTCACTGAAGTTATTCATTAATCCCAGCAGGCTGAGAGTACGAGCGTACAACACCAACTGATTCTTTCATTCTTAACTCTGCTTGTAATGGGGTTTTGTTCATTTAAATATCCTTGTTAGCGGTGGATGTGTGGGTTCTGAGACATTACTCCTACTTACGCATTTCTTTTCATAATTCTTTTCATTGTTTTCATTTTTTTAAATTTTATTTCTGGATTATTATAAAACAGACCGTTAATAGATATGAAGTGTTTCAAAGCACGTAATTTAATGACATCTTGAATCAAAAAATGGCTTTAATTGAAGTGTTATCTCCAGTATTTCCACTAAAATTCTACATTTAAGACAACCCGTTGATATAAATATGATGGGAAACTTCTGGTTTCATGACTAGTCTACATATTTACAGGGAGAACAATGACAATTCCCCTTTTGTCTGGGGCTATAATTCATTGCCTTGTGCACCTACTGTACATTAGATTAAACGTAAGAAGAGCAAAAACATACAAATGATTTAAAGTCTCACGGCTTGCTTCTCAAACACTGACACAGTTTTACTTTCACGAACTCGCTCAACGTCACATTTGGATGTTTCAAACTGCATCAGCAACATTGTTTGATGTTAAAGAATGCAATACGTGAAGGAGGCAGTAATTCAGGGACATGCGAGAGAAGAAGGAGTGGCAAAATGTCACCAGCATGACACGGAGTACACAAGCGTTGCAGAAGAAATGTGGATTGGGGGGGACAATGAGGTGAAAGAGAGGTAAATGGAGGAAGTGGAGTTCAGTTGAAATAAGCAGCCTCATTAATGCGCCGTCACAGCTTTCATTTGCCCCCAAGAACAAGGTGAACGAACATAAACTAGAAAGAAAAATAAATAAATTACGACAAACCAACCAAAAGACAATCAAGAGATTAGACAAACTGAACTGGTGGGTTCGACTTGCAGTGAATTAGCCTGTTTAAGTGAATGTGTGACAGACAGAACACAGCTGCATTGTCTTCTTACCAGCTCCCCATGTGCAGTGTCTTTCACTCAGCTGACACAATTATATGAAAAAAGCTCATTTTTATAGTTTTGTACATTGTCGACGCAGTTCAAAAACAAAAAACCTAAAGCGCCTTGAGTGCACTTCTTGTAAAATGTCCATCTTTGCTTTGGTAAAATTTTAAATAATAAAAAAAAAAGTCTTTGTTTTGTATTGGAGGCATCTCTTACAAATAGACTGTTTTCGTGTTGTGAAGAAGAGACAAATGTTCCCTATTGTGATATTTTTTTGCCAGTGTGCTTGCTGTTCCTTGCATCAGGCATTTTTAAACCCTTGCATCTATTACCTTTCACCGGGTAAATACCTAATGCTGGAAACATTTGTCAATGTATGCAGCTGGCTGAACAGAATAGATTATTAGGAAGTGAGGGGAAAAACACACTGCTTCTTCCAAACTGCACAAGGCTTGCCATACAAAGTGTGTTTCTTCACCTCAGACGTTGGGAAGCTTCGCAGACAGCAGCGCTGGTCATTCGCAGCCGTAAATCGCAATTCACATTCGCTAACAAGAATATTAAATGTTTAACTATCTAAATAAATCCAGACCTGTGGTGTGTTAGTCAAGACAAATTAATTATTTACAGGTTTTAAAGAGCAGGTAGGAAGCACGCGGTAATTACAGAACGCAGACAATAAACAACAAAGAGTAAACACTTCTTGAATTGTAGCTATCAGAGCAGAGGTTGTGTCTGTTTTTTGTGTGCACGTGCGTGTGTGTGTGCAAAAAGGTGCCCATGGTGAGTTGTTGGTGTGAGGAATTTATGTGGTTTGCATTGTGGTGTTTACATCAAGCCTCATTAGAGATTTATAGCTGACGCAGTGCAGCTCATTCATTCAGAGTGCTGGGGTCAACACAGCAGAAAAGCATAAGCATGGAAACACTCATTGTGAATTACTGAAGGAGATACAAAAAGGAAAATACACTTTCCTAAATATCAAATGGGTTAAAAGGAAAAATTGTGCTATGATATGCAATGAGCTCATTTGTTGGGGCTCCATGAAAAGAATTCTGCACACAATAAAATTGGGTCTACACTAGCAATTTTTTTCTTTATTTTTTTCTCCAGAAATGTGTTTTTCAATGATAGGAAAAAGCACAAGGGTAAATATGACTAAAACAACACAATTTAAGAGCTAAAGAGGCCAGTTATTCATATTCAGCCCAATAGCATTTAAATTGTAAGTAAATTCTGCCCTAAATTCAAAGTAACTGAAGCTTGCAGCTAAAAGAAAACGAGAAAAGAGGGATAAAGCAAAATATGTTTTCTTCTGCGTGCTGCTTGACAACATGAGCAGCACATGAGGCAGTGCAATCCTCTTTTTTTTTTTTTTTTTGGGTGAGACATTTTAAAGCATCTAAAATATTCACAGTGGCTCAGCCCCTGGCGATAGTTCTCTGTAGTAGCACAACTAAAAAAAGAGCACGGCAGTAGTAAAGAAAAGCTAAAAAACATCAATAGTATACTGGCCTCCTGTTGGGTCCTGTGGCCAGTGCTGTGCAAACAGCAGAAAGTTGCGGCGTGTGAAGGGTAATGGGACATCCAACGCCAGGGGACAGCAGGCGGCAGAGTCACACACCGCTGCCGAAAGAAAGATGAAGTAATCTCAGGAAACAAGTAGACACACTCCACTTCGAATTTCGCCCCAAACAAGATTAAAGTGACATTATTCTATGAGAGTGTGGCAAGAGTATTAATCTTACACATAGAGGCAGAGGCTAGACAAACACAGGCTGGCTGCAACAGTATGGGAGCACATTCTTTATTTTGTCAGTGTATGGTGGGGTTCAGAAGTAGCCGTGAGAGCACCATCTTCTCGTTTTAGAATGCACTGATGGGGCCATTACCTCCTTTTGAGTATTTTGATTGCACTCCTTGTGTATAAGTGTTATGTAATGAAGCTTTAGCGTGCTGATGTGGAATTTACTAACGCTACGTATTAAATTTAGCACTCCAGTTGACAAAGGAGACTTTTTTTTAATAAGAGCTGATTTTTCCTAGAAACGCTGTACATTTTCTTGCACAGAAATACATTGACCTGCCTCAGGCCACAAAGATATAAACTGCAATTCCAGGTGTGTGAAGTGAAGGTAGTTTGCATGTTGTTGATGCTGTTCCTGCTTTAGCTTTTAAATTTAGCTGACATCCCACGAAACGAATAAACGTGCAGAATGAAAAAGATTCAGGAAACACAACAGGACAGATAATATTGAGTGTATTATGTGTGTGTGTGTGTGTGTGTTGTACATTGTATATGTGCATATGATGACCGTATGTGTGAATATTTATGTGTATGGGACAAGTGGATCCATTCGAAAGTCATTCAGTGTTCACATATTTTTGGTTTTGTTTGCTTCATTTGTGCATTTGAAGCTTTAAATGTGTGTGTTTCCATTCATATAAATGTATGTTGTATTAGTTCACTGGTTATATATACAAGAACCCAGAACCAAAGAATCCCCACCCATGCCATTTAGGAATTCATCAGTTCCAAATCCACTAAATGAGCGTTACATTGAGGTTTTGTTTAGAACCTGTTGCATAAATAAGTCAGTCCCTAAAACCCCGCTGAGAAAGACAAGGCTTTAATGAGTGGGGTTTAAGCCCCTCCACCCCTCCACTCCTCCACCCTCAGCTTGGTCTCCTAATGAGCCATCATCATGCAAAACTGCCAGCTTGATACACATTAATTGGATTTTCACTTTTTCACCAATTAATTGACCAGCATTGTCATGTTGGCCAGCCTCCGAGGGCTTCTAAGAAAATGGGGAAGCTTCCCCTTTTTACTCTCACTGACTCTAATAGCCACTGACTGGAGAGGGGAAACATTTTTCTTTTCTTTTCTTCTTTACTACCGAGATCAGCTATCTCATTATAGGCTTATGACATTTGTTGGAGCCAATCCCTTTGTGGAGAGAAAACAGTTTGTGTGCTGCTCAGTTGAAGCCTTTACAGTTTGTTAACCTGCCTCTGCCAGTGCCAGGGCCCCTGGGGGAAAAGCCTGATGTGCAGTGAGTGACTTAGATTCCTTGCGCCCTAGAGGACAGACCACAGGGTGAGGGAGAGCAATCCCACGCCACCTTGTTCAACAAGCACCAAAACAAGGAATGAATGCAGCCATGGCATTTCACAATGGTTATTTGATATGTTGACACATCAGTGGTGTTTCGAATTCTGCCAGGGGGATTTTTGTTCACATGAGTCCTTGCAGTTCAAACCCACTCGGGGAAGGTCCAGGAGAACTAATATTTTAGTAACCCTGTTGGATTTCATCTTTAAAAAAAATAACAGCAAGGACAAACCTTTAGTCAATCATCTACCCAAAACTGATATTTGAAGGGGTGATTCTAGTTACGTTTTTGAGTTTGTGAGCTGGCTTAGGTTGTTTAAATATTAACATCTAATGCAGTTTACAGTTGGGCTCCATAGTGATGGCAAGGAAAGGAACAGTGTCACAATGGCATTTGCTGTTTATTGTAATAATAAGGAATATTTACAAAGGAAATTCTGATATATAAAAAAAAAATTGATTATACACTTTTTCTGTGCATATTTTCATGCAACACATTTTGATCCGTTTCCTCCTAATACCACCGACTAACCAATCGAAATGGCAGATTTGTGAACATACCCAGACCCCGTTATTGATTGGATCAAAGTGCTGCCATGAAGTAGACATCCTGAGGCTGACCATAGTTTGACCATACTATAGCTCATTATGCCTGCATCGCTTTGCTCCACTGAATGGTGAGCAGCTTCAGGTCAGGATGATGTGAACCATTGATTGTTGCATTTTGTTGATGCATCGCTTATAGAAACATCAGTTATGCTGTAATTGCAATTGCAAACATTACATGGTTAATTTGCCGCAAAAGGAGAAAGATCCTCCATCAAGAGGGGGGGAGGAAAAAGTAAACACAATTTTTGATAGAAGGAGTTCACAGTAAAACAATGCTACTGACAACTTAGTCAAAACATAAATACAAATAATAAAAAATCGAAATGCACGCACCCACAGAGTAAAATAGTGGAAATAATTCATTTGTTATATTGGAGACAATAAACAGTGTTTGTTGTTGTGTCTGAAACGCAGGATGGTAACTTTTTGCATCGGTGGCTTTTAGAAAACAGTGAGTGTTATCGATCCTTTATTTCATTTTGACAATTATTTAATGTAATAGTTGTCTAAATGGCTGCAGTTTGATGTTTAAGCCATTCATTCAACCGGTGTACGGAAACAATAGCTACAGCAGCACTCTGGGGTCAATGAAAAGACACTTTGTCAGCTACTCTTTTTAAAGGTAATGTTGTTCCAGTAGCTGAAAATAAACCATTCCTCTCAATCAATATCCTTCCAGTCAGGGAAGGTTGAAGGTTAGAGGTCAAACCTTTATGAAACCTGTGATTGGATAATCAAGGGCAATAGCCTTAATTAATCGATTGGCTGTTCAGGGGGGGAGGAGTGGTTTATAATATATAATGTGTTGGTTTCCATAACCATGAAGGATTCCATTATTTATGTAAGAGTGTCCATTATGCCACATTGGGGAGAAAAAATAGGCGTTTTTCATGCCATCAACATTTAATCAAGCAGAACTTCATTAATCCCCATAATTAATTGAGCAGGCTTTGCTATGTTCCTTTTGCTACCTTTCCTTTCTGGTCGGACGGACATGTTTCACCATTATTGTTGTCCCATCCCTCCAAGGGTTGTGAGTTAATCTGCATGACCCAGCACCTGTCACATACTAATAAACACAGAACTAATTGACTTTGTTGTCCCACTTATCAGCTGCCTCACCAGTCAAGGCAACCTCCGAGATTTTTGTTTGTTTACGGCAGGACGACCAGGTGTGTCTCATCAACCAAGAAAGATATAGTTTATTATATTGGTGTTAATGGGTCAATATAGAGGAGAATAATGCAGAAATTAGGGTAAATAGCGCCGGCCGTTTTTCCGAGGACAAAAACAAACACGCTGAAAACGACGAGAGGGTTCAGATGTTGGTTCCTATAAATCAGATATGGAAATGGGTTAATAGATGCTGGTTTTTAGGCCTTGCACTTTATAGCTAGTTAGTTATGTTGTTTATTGTGTCATGCACAGTCAAGTGCCCGGTCCAGGGGGACTTGTAAGACTGTGGCAGTGGAGAAAATTTGTCAGATATAATATCATATTAAAAACAAAGAGCAATCTCAACTAATAAAATCTGACCACAAAACAAGCTCTTTTGTTGTAATTTTCCACCCAGAGGAGCCCATCAGAAATGGAGCCTTTTTTGGTTTTGTCACTCTTTTGCACAAATCAATGTGCTCATCGCTGCTCATTAGTGGTTTAATATGTTTTTTAAAATCCCACTATCACAATAGAACAGCAAAAGATAGAAGAAATTCCACATGCACGTGCAGAAATATCTTTTTCACTTTTTTTCTTCTTGCAACGCCTCAGATTTATCACGTGACCCACTGGTTGGTTACTATCAGGCTACTGGCTGTATTTGTTTTTAACGTAACGGCTCCTGTTTTATTTTAATTGCATGACCACAATTATTGCAACAATATTAAAGCATGGTGTACAAGGTACGTCATAGCATATTAATTTAGAATGTAAGAAAATCTGTTGCATGGTACCACTAAAAATGATAGAACGCTATAGTGCAAAGAAGGACCAAACGCTGCAAAAGCACACACTCAAAAGCACATTCGGTGAGCGGCTTGTCTTTACTATTTGAGGTCTTCAGTACAGTCAAAAGTAATAAGAATCATCAAGCTGGAGAGACGGCGGCCTCTTCCATCAGAGGCCCGAATCCCCTCGCAACAAAGATGAAAAACTACGGCTGAAGTGTCCTACTTATCCAGCGACACTGCAGCGAGAGAATGTGCCAGCTATATACGGAGTAACCACATGTCACACTGTGTTCCTGCTATACACCGCTCCCTCTCTCTCTCTCTCTCTCTGTTGTTGTCTCTTCCCTTTACACACTTACATACACACACGCACACAATGGCCGTTCAAAGTTTTTCCAGGGTATTTCTCGGTTAATTAACAGATTAGTGGTGTGGGGCAGCTCTGAAGTTCAGGGGTCAAGACTAAACCCTCTAACTCGGAGGATAATCAGTGGCAGGTGGGTCCACACTTCTCCTGTTGCCCCTCACAAACCCCTCCCCTCTCGACTTGACTTGTGGCAAAAAAAAAAAAAAGCCTCCCCCTGCATAGGGCTAACACTGCTCTTGACTCTAGCCACTGTTAATGCACCTGAAAGAGGGAGATGGTGCGATGGGGGGGCTGTGAGGAGGAGATGGAACGATATTTGAAAGAACAGGGGAAGAGGCCTTCACCGTTCTGGAAATGTGCCATCCTTTCATACACACTGCCAGGACCCATATTTACAAAACTGACCAGTGGGAATCTCTGAACACAGTCTGACTGAATGGAAAGTGGACTATAGGACCATAGGCCCCGGGGCCATTGCTATAAAATAGAAATACAAAAAGAGAGACAAGTGCAAAGAGAATGAGGGCTTGAGTCTCTTTTTCTCTCTCCCCCCTTTTTTTTTTTTTCTCCTACCCTGTCTCCATTCACTCCTCCCATATTCCATTCCAGGTTCTGCTTGGTGGAGAACTCCATTGTGAGGCTGTGAATGGGAGACTTTGGGAGTGTCTCTCCTTCTGTTAATTAGGACTGGCCAGCGTTTCCGCTCCCCTGTGAGCCCCTCCATTATTATTTCTTCACATTCTTTTGCAAAAGTTAACCCCATTCCTTCGTTCTCACTTCAAAGGCCTCTGACAAAGATGAAGTCCGAGGAAAAAAAAAAAAAAAAGGCAAAAATTGAAGATTCATTCCAGGAGCATTTGAAAGCTATTTTATTTAGGAAGCAAATATATTTTTTGCAAATGAGAAAATAAAGAACAACTGAATATCTCATCAAAAAACACACAAGAATAATATGTTAAACACTCAAAACGGTGTTAAATTTCTGAAAACTCTGCTTGTTAAAGTGGCTTTTTACGATGATGATGACCACAGAGTTCAGACAGCTCTACACATGTGCATTATTGAAGAACACTGATACACACACACTTATTGAAATACCAACCTAAAATATACCTCCCTGCGTTTGTGGCGAACATCAGCTAGCAAAGAAGTCCTGGGGTGCATTCTACCGCTGCCCAGCAGGCATCCATTTGCTGGAAAAAAAATCACTTTGCCTCATTAGCTACACACACTCTTAGTTTGTCACAATGCCTTTGCTTGAGTCCTGCTAACAGAGCCCCCCCCCACTCCTTCTCTTTCTCTAGGTGGAGACTTCAGGGGCCAGAGGCACAGTTTCGGTGAGTGAGGCCTTTTCTTCTGCCCCTCTCCTAGCTGGTTTAAGGGTTGTAATTATCTTTTGCTGGGGGAGGCTGTAAATTGGATTAAAGTGGAGGGTCTCGGCTGAGTGGATCACCCCCCCTACCTCAGCCCTCCACTTCCCCCGCCATCTCACCACTTGGTGGGCCACACGCTGATAAAGTGCGGAAAACCGGATTTGGATTCAGCCTCAGCATTCATGGCTTCCTGCCGGAAAAAATGAAATTTTCCAACAGAAGGGGCCAGTATGCCTGTGGTATCTGTCCGTGTGGTGTGTTTCATCTGGCCTCACTCTTCCAGAAACACCATTACCTACGTTATCAGTGTGAACCGACTCAGCCTGACTGGACTGGGAAGCTTGGCCAACTACTATCTATATAGTTTCTGACCATCTCTGTAGTGTCGCTCTCTTCAGTCCCAGCGGACACCTGAATTATCGTGTGTTTAATTTAACTAGTAGTTATTTATACTGGATTTGCCACAAGATATGTGGCATTTTCATTGATAGTCCTTGTCACATCCCTTAAAACACGGAAAAATTCTAAGTTTGATGGACGTTTATGCTTACTTTATACTCTGATAAAACAATATATCTTAGACGGATTATATAGAAAGTTAAGATCAAAATTTGGGGGTTAAAGTAAGAAGAAAAAAAAAAAAAACAGGAGATAGGGAAAGGATGGCTTTTTGGCTCTGAAGTCGTTTTCCTGGTGATCGTAAAATTTTAATCCTGTCGAGGAATGTCTCCAGGTCTTTACGGATTGCTGGGATACTGGTGCGTGAAATGGCAAGTCTACCTTTCCAAATGATGTGAACCCTGTTTTCACAGAAATCGCAAAAGCTTTTACAACTCATGGCAGGTGCAGCATTTGCATTGAATGGACTTGTCTATTCAGATTGGTGCCCATGACTATATCCAAATGCTGCTTGGTTAGAGAGGCTTTTCTTTAACTTGTTTTTTAACCTCTGCTACATTCATGTACACATGGCGGCGGACACAACAAGCCTTTAAAATGTACTGTAGTTAAATAAATTTGATGTATTTCCAAAAAATAAAACCCTTGTGGGGCAGTTCTTGTTCTACAGGTTTATCTTTAGTGTGCCTTTATTTTATAGTATTGTTTTGGGCAGCATTATTAGTATTATCCCCCCATTTGAAAGTAGTTATTCATCAAGTAAGTACAATTCTGGGCTTTTACTAGTATCTTTACTTTGTGTGATCCTTACACTGAAATGTTGCAACCTTTGCTCCACTATATTTATCCTGCAGGTACTGTACAGTTTCTTTTGACTTCATATACTAAACACAGATGAGCTCATAAATACATTGTGCTGTATCATATTGTCTGGTTAGATTAACTACCCAACATTGCTGTATTTATTGCAGTTGACATTAGTTACACAACAACCAGCCCTCATGTTAAAATGCAGCTTAAGAGATAGTGCATCGGTGTTAATAATGCTGAAGTATAGCACACTAAAAAGGGCCATTCTGCATAATGAAGACTTTTGATGTTATAGGTACACTTTGTTGTCAGTTCATACGTTTCTCCCAGTGACTTGTGTCACAGCTACCTTTGCTTAAGGGCCCTTCTTTCATAATTTATTATTTCTTTGTCCACTCCCTGTGTGTATTCAGATATATCTTTACATGCATTCTTTCCCCATATTGCTGCATACAAAAGACTAATTAAGGCTGCTTTTAGTGTTTGTTCTAAAGTGTCACCTGTGAATTTAGGATCTTAAATAAATAATAATGATAAATAAAAATGGTTAAGACACTACAATAATTTTGTTAGCAAAGTTAAACTGTAGCCACCAGCAAGTGTGATGAAAAGCGTGTTTAAATGAATTCATTTATTTTTAAAGTTTGAAAGTTACAGTCGTGGACGGTCACCCTTCATAAAGCCAAGATCAAGAAGTATCCACCGATGCCTACAGCAGACAAACACCTTTGCATGTTTGAAACCTCTCTACAGGTCAAAGGTTTATATCTCTCACTTCCAAACCAAATTTGTGAATAGAGTAAGTGAAGTAGCATAAGGGTTTTCTCAGAGGTAATACCAAACTAGGTTGAGTGGTCCCCTATTGCGGGTATAATGACCTGAAACCTGAAGAGCAGTGAAAGAGAGTCTATTGAGGAGGGTTTTTCCATTCATGTAAAATGTCAATGCATTTTCCAACAGACACTTACAAGGGATCAGTGGACCCTCAAGTGTTCATGAAGAAAATAACCTTTCACTACTACACAGGGATGCTACTCGACTGAGCCATTCTACGACCATAACACCTCTAATGATTTAACCAAATAGCTTTGGCATTTTAGGAAGCAAGAGACGAAAAAAAAACCGTTACCGGCATTTCGGGAAGGAAAAAAAAAACACAAGAAAACATCAGCGGTCGCTCAGGGTTTACTTATGCCTTCAAGCAATCTGCATGAAATCGTCGAGCAAAAGGCCACACAGAGTGCAATCAAGTAAGCCATCTTGCTTCTTGGGTTTTAGTTACCAGCGTGGAAGTGTTTTTCATTAGGTGCTAGGAAAACACAGCTACGGTTATCTGGGATGCTCTTCTTTTGATGTGTCCTCGGCCCTCCCAGCCCGTCCTCTTTTTCTTCCCCTGCCCTCAGCCACTGAGATAAATGGGAGGGAGTGTTGTTAGTAGGAGATTCTTCAACACAGTGGGAGCTCAGGGCCGTCACTATGAGTGTTTGTCTAAGATATGGACTGTTTGTAGTCCTCCCCGCAACTAATTCATTTATTATTACACACAAGAAATATGGCCGGGAAAAAATGCGCTGCTGCTGTTATTTTTCTTTTTCTTTTTCTTTATACATCATGACACCACCTCCCTTTTGTGTAAAGTATTGGAATCAGTTATATAAATTAGAATGTGACTTTTTTGATACAAATCATTTTATCTCTTAAGTATGCTCATAAAATATACTCAGTGATGAATTAAGCACAGCCACTGTATCTAATGACTATGAAAAAGACCATTTACAGTGCATTATTATGAAAAGACACTGGCAATGAGTTAGAAAAACAATAAATGTTCGCATAGACAGTTTTAATTTGTAACTTTCTAATGGATGCAAAAACAAATAAAGTGGTATTGATAAGATCGCATTCCTAAAGTTGGTACTGTGCAATGAGCCTGCTCTTTTTAAGAACACTGTACAAAGGCTAATCCAGGTCTATCACCTACAGATCACACATATTCACACCGGATATGGGGCAGCAAACGAGGGCATTCTGTCCGTGTGTTTATTAGACAGTAGTCCGAACCTCCTTTCATCTTTAATTTCCTGCCGTGCCATCTGAAGACAAAGATCAAACAGGGGACAAAGTGACCCTCCACGCTCCAGACTCCTCAGAGGAGAGTGAAGAACCCCCACTGTTCTCTCAGCCTGACCCTATCTCCCCTCCGCTTCCTCTTCACATAACCCTTCACCACAGGTCGGCCCTTAAAAGGTAAAACTTATCACAGCTATTTGTCTGCAACGAGCCTGTTCATCCTGCGTTACTGATTAGTGATTGACTCGGGAACCATTTGCATGTATTTGATTCTGTCATTGACGAACGCGGTGTCGCCGCCCGTGATTTAATGTTTCGTACAAGCGACCGTGATCCCGTCACGCCGACTTGCTCCGCTTTTAATTTGTATTTTGACTTCTTCTGTATCTCCTTGGTCAAATGGCCATTCGGTGAGCCTCTCCTATCTCATCAGAAAACTTTGATTGCCAATCTGTGTGATCCTTGTCAATCAAACATCTGTTCGGTGTTTTGTCCACTGCTGCACCTGCTGACCTCCAAGTGACCTGCAAAATAAGCAGTGAGGCGGGAAACTACAGGAAGCAATTTACTCTCCCAAAGCTACCTTGGAAGAGGAGAGCCAATCAGAGCCCAGCCTGAGTGTCCATTTTTTGATTAAATGTACTCTAGACCAGGCTTCTTATGTTTGATTTTCTTTCTTTTTAACTGCACCCACAGTGTTACATAGGCAAAGGGGAGGTGAAATTTCTCCCTTCCAAATGGATTGCAATTTCCCCCCATTTAGCACCTGAAGGTAATTAGCTTGAAGAGATTGCAGAGTGAGAAACACGTTCATGGAACATTAACTCTCGCACATTCTCCAGTTGCAGGGAATTAATAGGAAAGATTAAAGTTTAAAGAGAGCAAATGCCATTAGCTCACAAACCCCTTCTCAGGGGCTGCAACCAAACCGTGCTAAACCAATGCTGATTTTAAAATGGCTTTAAAAAAGTGAATGTATTCTTCATGTCACACGCAAAGTTTCCTAGGTGTATCGGCGTGTACACTTTGAAGCATGTTTGTGCTGCATGTTGCAGAGGCACAGTCGCCTGCAGCTTTACATTGTCCTCTTTAATGAGTTTTTGTGTGTCCTCTCAACTGCCCATGCATTATGCTAATGACCAGCTTGGCATGCACTAAATTTAGCGGCAAGCTGGAGAAAATGTAAACACGCACAATAATCAGCGTCAATGCAGATTTTGATACACTTTTGAGGGCATTTTTTAAAAACTTATCACATCTTTTTTTTTTTTTTGCTGTGCCTTCAGGGATTTTTTAAGTATCTATATGTGTATCTAATCATTTATTTCCATCATACATTGAGTTTTCGTTCGGTTATACTTTTCCCCACTTATTTGCCCATTTAGCCATTCATCCATCAATCTATCTACCTTAAGGGGATAGAGGAGGAGACGGCAATTGGCAATGAATTTTTAGAGGCCATCCCACTCACAGATTCCATCATAGCCTGAAAAATTCTGAGGTAAAAAAAAAAATGAAATTGAGACATGGTAGAATTTATTGCCCAGAAAATTCCATTCTACTATCTGATTTGAAAAGTCCAGTCCTCCTAGCTTCAGAAAATCTATTTCCCCACATTTTAATACCCTCGCGTAGCAGTCCTCATAATTCATTCGAGTGTGTTAAGCTCAGTTTTATTAGATCTGAAACAAATTTTGGTGGGGATCCTATAGGTCATTAACCATGGAGTAATTTTATCCTTGTTTCCCTAATGATGCCATAATGGTGAGTGAATTTCTTAACTAAAGACCAAAGAACATTGTGAAGGTCAGCTTCATCTGCAGGCTCCTTCAAGCGCTTCT
This sequence comes from Stegastes partitus, assembly GCF_000690725.1. Taxonomy (NCBI): domain Eukaryota; kingdom Metazoa; phylum Chordata; class Actinopteri; family Pomacentridae; genus Stegastes; species Stegastes partitus. The sequence goes on along the minus strand of NW_007577864.1, from coordinate 691,211 downwards.
CAGAGAGATTGGAAAAGTCGCACATTTTTGAGGAGTCATTAATAACCTTAAAGCTGAGAGCCTATTTGCGATCTCGCTCTCTACCTTTTAATTTCCCTGCTTTTTCACACTCTCTCTCTGGCTCTCTGTCTTTTTTTTTTTTTTTCCTGTTCTTTGATTGCCCTCATGCAGAAAGCAAGGAATGCTGCGCATATGTGTGAACGGGTTAGAGAGAGTCAGAAAACGAGGGAGAGAGCAGAAATGGTAGTGCAGTGACATACAGATCCCAGATGTGATGCTGCTATAATTTGAATTTTATGCCTTTGTTATCGCTTTAATCATTTTCTTTATTCGTTTTGTTTCAGTGGTCTGGGAGAGACACCTGATTGGGTAAACCACCTAGGGACCCATTTTTATTTGGAATGTGGTGCAAGGTCTAATTAGAATTTGAATTTTGCTGAGCCTTGAAATGGCTGGTACTTTATCCTGATCGCCTTAGATATTGTTCCAAGTCAATCATTTGTCATCGCAAAGCATGCTGGGAAGGTTCTGCTAATGAAGCCCTGCGTTTGTTCGCCATTTTTTGCTGCCCTGGCATTTTTGTCCATTTAGCCATTCTGATGTAAGGACAGCGGCGGTTATATATCCATGTTACGACACCAGCAGGAGCACACTGTGGTCGGGTCACATCCGTCTGAGATCTGTCACCGCTCAGCATCGACACACTGGAGGCTGTCGCTGATCTGAGACCATCTTTCACACTGTGCATTTTCTGTTATCAGAGGAAGCACAGAGAGAGCTGGCCTCCCCTTGTGTTCTACACACAGCGCTGGAAAGTAACTAAAGCACTGTAATTAAGAACTTGTATTTAACTTAAATGTCCATCACATACTCTACTGTATTTGAAATATTCTAGTGTTTACTCTACATCAGTTGTTTCCCAGCTCTACTAACTTTTTTATTCAAGTGATTAAGTAACAAAACAAAAATCAAACAGTTTCAAGTACTTTTTCTTTCCTATTTTATCTCATTTTATACTCAAATTTCACAATAATTTAGATGGAAATATTGTACTTTTTATTGCACCTCATTTATTTGAATGTTTCATATTGTACATAACATATTTTATAAATTATTAGAAATGAATTTATAACTATGAAGCAATTAAAATTAGCTCAACCTAAGCCGGCCTCATTAGAGTTCAACGATTAAAGTCCTTAAATATTAATGCATCAGTCATAATGTTTCAGGAGTATTTTTACTTTTGATATTTTACGTGCATTTGTTTCTAATACTTCTGTACTTTTACATAAGTAAACTTTCTAATGCAGACTTTTCTTGTAATGGATCTTCGTTATAGTATCCTCACTCTTCTTAAGTAAATTGTCTAAAACACTTATTCCTCCACTCATTAAATTACCCAACCATGTTTAAAATAGTAAAAAATTATTGCACCTTTTACCAGCTAAAACATAAAGCTGCTGCTTATACATTAATGCTCCGGCAATAATATATTATGTATAATCATATAAAACTCACAGCGACAGTTTTCTCCAAATCAAGTACTTTTATCTTTAGTACCGTTTTAATGGTATTTTTGGCATTGTAGTATTGGTAGTTAACCTCACTGCTTCTTCCACCACTATACAGTATGAATCATGCAGAAGAGGAAAAGTTTCAGACAAAAACAAAGCAACTTAAATATACAGATCGTGTGCAATAGTTGTGAATACCAATGTAGATATTTTTACAGGCCTATAATTGTTTTTTAATTGAAATAGAAAACTTCTAAAAGTACATATACAGTGTTTGCTCAGAGAAGGTTTTCCCACAGTATGAGAACATATATATATACACACAGATGTATGGATGTGGGTGTGTGTTGTCTCTCATTTAGATGGATTCCTCCCAGGGACAGGGGACTACTAGCTGTCCTGTACGTCGCAGTGTGAACAGGAGAAGGTAATGGTGTTTTGTCACAGCTTATCTGGGTTAACGTGTGTCCTCCTCTCAGGTCCCCTCCGATGCATTTTATTTCCCGAGCGCCTCCTTTGGAGAGATTGGAGTTGACAGGCGTTAACATTTAGAAATGTACCAATAAATGGAATTCATGGGTGCTGATATGCAGTTTGCTGGTGGTACATGAAGAGGAGTGTGGCGGCCATGTGTCCCAACACTGGAATGTTTAACTTGAAGGTAGTAATAATCTATTAATTATGATATAGTTTCATGGAGCTGCTGGATAATGCATAGAAGGAGCTTTTTTTTTTCTTTCTTTCTCGTTGATGCAGAATGTTTGGTATTCACTTGTATTATAAATTGTTTTCCCTCAGATCTGCTTCAGTGGGCAGGTATCTCGGCCGTACACATGGGACTAGACTTTTCTGTTAATTGTGTTTAAATCTAATTGAAACTGAAGTAAAAAGTCTGGAGAGCCTGCTTTGAACTCCTTTGAAATAAAATAAAATTCTTCTGACAAGATGATGGATCACCTGTAAGTCTACCTGACACTGAAATTAGGGTTTTTAATGACATGCTGCCTCCTCCTAGATGTGAAATTCAAATTCCCTCCCTGGTCTCCCTCCCTGTCGTCACCTGTCCCTTTGACTCGCGTACGCCAAACACAGGCACTTTGTCTTTGTCACTGGGAGCAGGACAATGTTTTTCACCACCAAGCTTTTGTATTAACCAATCTCATATGGAACTGACGACATAGCTCATTGAGCACCGTGTTGTTGTTACGTGAGCGTATTTTTCCTTTCATAGGGACCAGCCAGATTTTTTTTTTCTACCACTCATTTTATCCCTGCTGTAGCGGCCTCCTTTTTGTTCTATACATCATTAGACTGAATTTGAATTTCTGCCAGATAATAGATTAGATGAAAAAAATAAATTCATATATATATTTTTTAAATATAAAATAATGCACATTAATACATATTTCATACCTTGCTTTAAAATCACAGTATTTACTGGTTTATTCAGAGACAGAGTAAACTGATCTCGATATTTGAGCTCTCCTGGCACGGCAGATGACGGTGGTTTGGTGTCACCTGTAATCAGGTGTGGCACCTTTCATGAACACCCACATCGACTCCCTTGTCACCCCGCGATGCTGTATTTCAATGGGGGCCACAGTAATCCATCCTGAAGCTTGGAGGAAAGGCCTGGGCTGGCTCTGGGACTGGGGGCAGCGAGAAGTAAATGAAAAATCAATGCTACTGTGACACATTAACTTATCCCCCAATTTCATAACTGGCATTACGTGTCAGGAGAAATCTGTGGTGTGGAGGTGGCTGGTTGGACCTTATTGGCTTTCATGGCCAATGTGTGTTGTCAGCTGGTGGAGGATGTGGGCGAAAGTGGAGGGTTACAGGAAAATAATAAAAGACAATGACTTCATCGTGTCGCTGCAGTTGGGTTCATAGTGAGCAACATGCAGTGCAGGCTGCCCTTTGGGCTGAGCCCAGCAAATTAAGCCACATGTCATTTCCCTTGTCTGACACTGAGAATATGTAGTTCTATTGAGTGTGATGTATATAATGGAAGCCTTTTGATCATTTTGACCAGCGGTGGCCAGCAGTAAAATATATTTAAAATGTATGCTTTGTGTATTTATTCACTACAAAATAGTTTTCCTCAATTAGTTGTCAGGGTAGTATAAGCAATACCAAGACTACTATGACTGTTCTGCAGCAGTACTCCACTTAAAAGCTCAGGACTGTAACACCAGTGTGTGGGTAGGTTTGGCTCGGGCAATTAATGGACTTTGGCTAAAGGTGGAGTCTGCAATTCTGTGGAATGAGTGTGGATATTTAGCTAGTTAGCATATTTAGCATGTGACAGGTTTTCTGTCCCTTTTGCTCCAACTGCCCCCAAATCCTCTCCCTTTCCCCCCTGTCCTGTGCACAAGTGCAAAGATGCATGCATCCAAAGATGGATCAGCCCAATTCACTATGTCTGTTTCCCATTTACAGAGCCAGGGCTATATATGAATACAGGGTTTTTCTTAGCGTACACAGAGAATGGACAGCTTGTAGACTGGGAGGAGATAGTCACTGGATTTGATTTATTTTTTTTTAATTCCTTGATTTGCACATACTCCACCTTTAAGGTTTTGGGGGAAAAATGATTTAAATGCAAAACAATAATCTTTCTTGTGTTTTGGAAAAGAAAGAAAACAAACAAACAAAAAATCATTAATTAGTTGCTCCAAGCATAAATATAACCACATTAATCATACTTTAGTTGCTAAGGGCAGATATTTCAGGGTAAAAATACTTTGCCAGAGAATACTTTGCAGATGTGTTCTGTCTAAGTTGCTTTTTACTTGGTAGATATGTTTATGAAATGATTCTTTGTTATTCTGTTCAAAAAATATTGCAGTATGTAGAGGATCTTTCTCAGATACTATGTGACAGGTGTGAGGCATCGTACGACTATAGGGTTATTCTATATGTATATGAGTTAAAATGTTGACTTCATCATTGTCTATAAATGAAACCCTTTTTTGTAACATGCAATAAATAAGAAATTTAAAGGAGAAATATGGAGAAATGATTTAAGAAAATGACAAATTTTATTGCTCTCTTTGCCTTTGAAGTTCCTCTTAATTCAAAATAAGCTCTGCATTCATCTGTCACATCATAGCAATAATAATCTACAGCGAGTCAGAGAGAAAAATAGCCTTCACTTGGAGAGCCGGCCTAATCAGTACTCTCTCTCAACTGTTAAATGTATTTAAACACTAAATTAACAACCCATAAAGGGCCTCTGGTACACTACATTCAAATTAGAGCCAGTTCTTATTTACTGCCACAGAACTGCAAAAGTGACACTTTCCTTGATCACATTAAGAAATGCAACGGAGTGACCTTGGTGTAATGGAGGTAGATGAGATACGACTGTCACCACCCTCATCCTTAAAAACATACAGATTCACTGTATCTTCAGCCAGAAGGCAGGGATGGGGAAAAAAAAAAAGAGAATGATAGAAAGAGGATGACTGTCCTCATCTACGGTGTCATTAAATCATCAGCTAATGGTGTTAGCATCAGTTCAGCTACTAATGCTGAGGCGAACCAGTAAGATTTATGGGAATGACATCTGAGAGTTGGATAAGCGGTGAAACACTCGGGGAGCGTGGGTCTCAGTTTGAGAAAAAAGCCCAGCCAGCTTACGGTTCACCTCTAAGTTCTGTGTCGGGGTGTCATCTTGTTTAGTGGGAGTTGATCGTTCACATATTTAATGCTTTAATTACACCTCAACAGCTGTGCACAGTGATTTAAGTTTATGGATGTGAAAGCTCTTAATTATGAAGCAAAATGCATAAAGTCATTTCTGATGGTGGATGCAGACAATTAAATTTATTTAAGATTTTCTGCAGAGGCAGAGTAAACGGCTTTCTGAAAATGACCCTTACTGAAATGCACAATATGCTGTAATGTGTTCTATAATGTGTGATCAGTGTGAACAGAAGGCATCAATCAGGAGGGCGTCATTGGGAAGTAAAGAGGATATTTTTGTTTTCCACATTATGGTGTAAAAGAAACAGTCACTCAAAAGCAGTGAAGGACAAGAGAGGGGCAACTGTGTGAGTCACACAAATGAGACTTAATCTTCATGACAACTAAACAAAATCGATCTAATCTGAGGACGTGGCTGCAAATTCGGGAGAAAATGTAGTGGTTGCACCTTGATTAAAGATATACGGAAATATTTTAGGCACTTATTGGGCACATGTTTTAATTCTTTTTCATCAGTAAATCTGTTTGCCCCTAATTTCATTCTGTATCATGATGATCATCCCAAACACACAACCAGACGCATCAAGAATCCGCCTTAAATCAATAAAAGAAATGAATAAAATCCTCTGACGCCCTATCGAAGACTAAAAGCACCTGCTACATACATGTAGTACGAATGCAAAGAAAAGCAAAGTGAACAGTGACCAGCATTATAAAGTACACTTACATACACATTTACAGCCTTTATGCCCTCACTTCAATCAAAATGGCTTCTAGTAAAGGCCCAGCCAAAAATAAAAGACCACCACTGACTGGCAACCCCTTTAGGATAATTCTGTTATTTGTCAGATGAAATGTATTTGTAGTTTGCCCAACACTGACAACCTTCCACGTTAACAGCATAGATGTGCCTCTTCAGTCAAGTTCTACTCGCATTATGTGGCAAATTGACTCGTGACTGCCTTTTGGTAACAGAAACGTAATGTGGCACATTTTTCTTTCTTTCGTCCCCTCTCAGCAGCCTTTATTCTCTCCCTGCTGCTCTCTCTCTCTCTGTCTCTCTCGCAATCTTTAAAAGACTTTGTCCTTTTTTTCCGAGCGAGTGGTTTAGGCCTGGGCTTGGACCGATGATTTAAAATAAAGTAATTCCCCTTAAATGTTTTTTAAAAGCTGCAGGAGCCGCGATATCGTGGCCATTATTGATGACATCATTATTATGTATAAGATCTCTCAGTGAATAATAACCCATGATCTGTCATTTTTCCTGTTATTGGCACTGCAAATTGTAAAGGTTAGGTAATTTATTTTAATGTTTAATGTGTCATCTGGTGTTACCATGCACTACTGTCCTGATATATTCCACGCTTAAAGGCATTATTGTTTCATTTTACTCCAGCTCACAATCCTGGAAAAGTACTTGTCATGAATAATCCACAAAGTCTTATTTAATTGTCTTTAGGCCTTTCTGTGTTCTGTAGGTCAAAGTGAAAGCAGTAATAGATTAAAGCAATATAATTTATTTTTATAAAATGTCCAAATGAGAGCATACCTTCTATAAAATACCCCCTTTACCAGAACCCCATTTTTGTAGGTAATCATTTATACCTATCTTTCTAAAAATTAGCTTACAAATGTGCCTTACATTGAAATAAATATGCAATCTTGTTGGATATATTTTCCTTTATTTAGGTTTTTTTTATATATTAAACCATGAAACCTAGGTGGACAGATTCTGCATTATGAAACATGGAACGGAGAAACAGAAAAAGGCCTCAGATACAAAGACATTTCTGTACAGCATATTCCCCAAAGATGAATAGCTGTTTGGTGGTATGGTCGTGCAGAACAATGAGAAGGATTTCAGGAAAATGGGCTTTGGGGTGGCATTGTACGCATACATTGTGGAGGGGGGGAATCAGCACGCTTGAGCGCATTTAAATTTACACAAACTCTCTAGGAATGACAGTGATAAATGTTACACTCTATTCTACAATATGTTTAATGCATAGGTCTGAAGAGTTAAGTTTTCCCCTCTGGTACGAGGCTGCTGTTGTAGTTACCACTATATGTTACATCAGATTCCCTTCCATTAAAATGCCAAGTGGCACAGTGAAGACAGCAGGAGAATATGACACTGAATTTGTTTACCTGTCACCTTCCTCCATCCTTCATTTTTTTTCCCCCCACTTTTGTGTGCATGTGCCTGTGTGTGTGTGAGCATGTTGAAGAGGTCATTCTTTACACATGTTCCCTCTTAAATTAGAGCAGATAAAATAAAATAAAAAATACATAAAATGTGCAGATGATAAGTAACCCTTTGCCTCTCGATTGATGCAAAGAACACACTTTACATTTTCTGGTGTATTTTTGCTTTACTGATCCAACCTCAGAAAAATGCATCATGGTATTGTAAGGATGGACTGTCAGACCTCTGAGGGGAAAAAAAAAAAAAAAGAATCTGTTCTTATCACTGAAGAAATTCAACTGTGACTGGCCACATCGTGGTACATTTCCTGTGCTCTGCCTATGACTGTCACAAAACAACCAGACCACTGCTGTGTTGACACACACAGGAGAAACTGCTCGAGCTCTCTCGCTCACTTTCTCCGTCACACACACACACACACACACACACACACACACACACACACCATCGTACACATACATACAGAGGCACACTCGCGTGGATTATAAGGAGGTGTATGTTGGAGTCTCTGACCTGCCTTTGATCTCCTGTAAGCAGGGTCTGCATGAGCAGCTGAGTGTACTTCTACTGTACGTGTACCACTGTAAGCGCTGATAAGATAGCGTGCAAGCTTGATCTCTCTTAAGGATAAGTGTTTTGGCTCACAGTGCACCTGGAAAGACACGGTAACACCTGAGTGGATGTTTTTAAAATGTACTGTATAGGAGGGTGCAACAGTATATATCAGTGAACCAACTAGGGGATTACACACACACTCACAAACACACACACACACACACAAAACTCACCCTGTAGGTTTTGTCACATGTCACAAATAATGCATGTAAAAATACTGCTTTGACATAGTTTTAAATTTGCATTCATCCCCCATTCTTGATAATCCCCCTTTTTCATTTAGCCAGCATTACAACAACAAAAAAATCTGATCTAATTTATTTTAAATGAATGAATAACTGTTAATAATACTGATAAACAAAGATCAAACCTGTAAAAAAAACTTCATACTTTTGTGTGCTGCTTACCACCTGATTCCAGTTGATTACTGCATTTTTTTTGGAGTGGTCGCACTGGTTTATCTCTATTCCTGTTTATTACAATTTAACAGTGTGACCATTTTGTTTTTCCTGCAAAAAAACTATGAAAAAAACATTTAAACAACCCAAAGAAATCCTTGTTATTATTTCTAACTGTTTGTTCTTGTAACACAACTTTGTTCTAATCTGAACAAAACACTATAACCGGTGAACAAGTGCAGGAGTGGCTGGCTCAAGCTGCCATTATATTCTTTAGTTTTATGACCCATACAATAGCCTGGGCCAAGCACAACTCCTTGTGTACTGTAGTAGGCCCACTGTGAAGCCTGTAATATGTAAACAAACAAGCCCAAACTTTCTCTGATTTACAACATTAGCAGGTCTTGGCTGGGGATCCTTTACCACTTCCAACAGGCCTTAGCCAGCCAGCAATTCCAGTCGCAGACAGCTTGAGCACTTTCGATTTTATACCTCAGCAATTTTTATAGCATCTTTAGCTCTGCGCGCACAGACCTCACTATATCCTCTGGAAAGAGAGAGCCTGCGAGAGGCAGGGAGGAAGAGGCAAATAACAATATCGCACGCACACACACAAAAAAAGAGAGAGAAAATAGGTGTTGATGAAGGATGCTAAGTAACTAGGTCATGTGACCTGAAGTGTTTTGTGCCGTGATTGGACCCCGATGCAGGATGCGGCGCCGTACTAGCGTCTGATTGAACTGGCTGATGGTACAGCACTGTCTCAGTGACTTCTGCTCAGATTAAGTAAGGTAGAGTAGCCAAGCCTCCGAGGGTTTTAGCATCTGTGCAAGGTTGCTGTAACTGATACTGTGAAGTTATAATTAAAGGTTCCAACTGAGAGAACCTCACTTGATGCAGTTCACACCGTTCCTCTCCTGCAGGATAACTAGACGAGTAATGTGGAAGGCAGGAGAGATGCTCAACACCTCTGTCTAAGAGCTTGTTTGTTTGTTCCTGTGCAGATGTGAGTACAGCACTGCAAGAAAAAGATAAAGCTACAAGGGAATATATACACACATATAAATGTATGTAGTACTATATATAGATATATCCATATAATACTATATATCTATATATTGCTACATATATAATGTCATTTTTGCTAAATATTGTCTTGTGCTCCTGCAACAACAAATGCTCCAACTGTAACACCCACAGTACACCACGCAGTCAAGTCATACATTAGATGAGTGCCACTTAGTATCTATAATTGCATTTCAAAATATATTATTTTTCTATTATCCATTTTCAGACTCGAGGTACTGATATGCAACTCTGAGTCCATATTTTTCACCTTGTGAACAAGGTTACAGCTTTCGATTGCGACACACTGTCTCCCATTTTTCATTTACCTGGCAGAAAATCAGATGCGACAGTTACATTTTGACAGTAGAGAAAATCTACTCTTTGCCATTAGAGCTAATGTCATGTTTCTGTGCTAATCCCTCATCATTTTTGGGCCTCATTGCCTATTTTTCTCTATGATATTAAGTATTCAAAGCTCATTTACATTCTTATTTTTCAATTTGCTGCTGCAGTAGTTTAATTTATTCCATATAATTTCTTTTTCTGAGAGGGACATTAATCATTGACTGTACGTTTTAGTGCCTCTGGGATTTTTTTAATCAATAAAATAAAGGGATAAAAGCCTCAGCACTGGGCTAGGTTACAAAGGCTGTACGGAGGATTTGTTTTCTTCAATCCCTTCTGTTTTACCGGATCTTTATGTTTGTTCAAATTCAATTACCCGTCTTAGTAAGTTAGTAGTTTATTGTTCTATCTTGTTGATGAATGTTTCCAAGTTCATTATCTCTTTTTGCCATTCAATATTATATATTTCTAAATGTTGTGGCCCCTGGAGAACTTTCCAAAAAAGTTATTTCTATTAGTCTTGTTTGTAAAGCAGTGACAAAAGCATGTCTCAGAAATAACACTCATATCAATAAGGGCCTCCCTGTAATGCTTCTGGTAGTTCTATATTTCTGGTCTGTTAAGCTGGAGGCCTAACCACTTTCATCCTCTTTCTTCCTCCCTTTTCTTGTTGTTTCTTCATCCTTTCACATTCATTTTATGCTTGGCTATTCCGTAGGCTATCAGTGTATTAATGCCATGGCTTAAGCCAAACAGCCTCTGTGAGATAAGCCTCCGGGTCGTCATGTGGCTGTTCACAGTTCATACTCTGCTTTCCCCCCTTAGTTGGAAAACCCCAAATCATTTAATAATATTAATCTGTTTTTTTGTGTGTGTGCGCGCGTGTGTGTGTGGTGCACGTGTGTGTGTGTGTGTGTCCCATTTTGTGGTTCTAGATTTTCTCCGTTTTTTTTTTCTCCCCCCCATTTCCTGCTACGTACAGTAGTACAGACATTGCACGTCTTCATTAGTTATTGACTTGTTTGAGAGGCTTGACCTTCCAAAGGTGTGAGTGAAGGTGGGGGTTGATGAAGGGGTCCGTGGAGATGGAGGGGGTCTGTAAACTCTGATACATAATGCTGTGAGCTATAATACTTTGTGCATGGCTGGTCGCAGGCCTGCTAATCACAAGGAAAAGACCCAACTGTCTCACTCCATAAACCAGACCCAGTAAGAAGACAGCCATGGGGGCACAATGTCACTTGTAAATCCCAAATTAAACTCAACTGCCCAAAGCTTCCCAGCGTAAAAACACCCTTACCTCAATCCCGCCTCCCCATGTCTTTCCCTCAGCTGCACCGGGTGTAAATGGACGGACAGAGCGCTGATCGGTGTCCAGGTGTCAACAGTGTCAAGGTTGTGGAGTGGTCAATTTGTCTGCTTGTTGGCCATGTTTGGCTTAATGCATGTATTTCATGCCACAGAACTTCTGCCACAGCTGGGCCTGCCCACAACCCCTGCACACCCCGGTCTCTTTGTTCAAGGCTGGACACCGACAACTTGTGAAAGTTTGAGTCTTCAAAACACAAATCATGCCGGAAGGAAAAAAAAATGTTTCCATGTATATTTCCTCCTCTTCATCGTTTCGAAGATTGCAAAAGAAATTTCTTTATGCGTGGGGGCTAGTTTGAGCTTGCTATAGGGGAGGGGAAATGGTCTCCTTGAAGGCAATCTGTTCATTAAGATAATGTGTTAGTTCCAATTAAACTAACATTAAAATGGTCCCCATAAAGAGTTGGAGTCAGCGTTTTTCCTAACTTGCTCTTTTAATTACATCGTTCCTCTCCTGTCATTAAGGATATTAAAAATTCATTAACAAGAATAGTACTGCGTCACAGCAACAAATCAGAGAGACTTTCATCTCATGTTGTCAAAAGATTATTGCCATTAGTGATTTCATCTGAAAGGCGTTAAGTTGGCCTTAAGCGATATTTCAGGACCTGAGTGTCAACAGGTTACTGTAGTGGGGAACTGTCAGGTTGTTAAAGCCGCACATTTATTTTCAAGGTGTTTTAATATGAGATTTAATGGAAAAAGAGGGAGACATTTAAATGACGAATGAGTTTTGGCAACATAGGGCTTTATGTGTTGTATTTATCCATTTATTAAATGTACATTTATTTGCAGCGGCATCTAGCGTCCCCTCTAATGTGATTCCATTGCCGGCTGTTATGTTTTCCGTCAGTTATATTTCTCGCTCCTAATTTGTTTTCATCAAATGTGTTTATGGCTAGCTGAAACTGTTTTACAGCTTCACTATCGAACCGTGCTGCTGCTGCTGCAGGAAATGAGTCTGTCCATGAATAACATAAGCTCTGGCAGAGGCATCCCATCCAGAGAGAAGAAAAGAGGAGGAAACAAAAATCTGCATCTCTTTCATATCATAACAGCAAGTTTATCCTGATGCTGCTGCACAGTCTCCAAGATAAAGCACGGAGCTGACTTTCTACCTTAATAAACAGCGACGTAGCCCAAGCTAACCCACCTAATGATGAAGATTAAAGAGATAGAACAAACATACACACACATGGGAAATGCAGCAGGTGCTAATGTGAAAATAATTATGGAGTTGGCATGAAAGTGAGGAATAATTAAATGAATAAATGTAAAACAACAGCTTTGAAATGTTTTGTTGGCACAGAAAATGATTTTTATGTCCCAAATATTTCCCTTGTGGTATCTGTGAACACCTTCATGCAAATCCTAGTGAGTGTTAAGAATATGAAGCCCAACTACACGAGGGAATGATCGACAAAATGTTGTGAAACTGATGTGAATCCTGACGTGCGTGTCAGACACGGACTTTGAATAGTAACATAAAAAGACAATATTAATAAGGCTCTGATTACTTTATTAATAAATACATTCCCTCCATCTCAATACGTTCCTAATAACTACCGGCTTGTTTTAATCTAGAGAGTTTAGCAGCAATATATTTAACTTTTATTGCCAGTCTCTTAACTTTAATTATATATGTGTATGTGGATAAAAGTGTATGAGAAAAAGAAGTACTCATGCATTTTAAAATAAGTGGGGAAAGATCTGATTATAATGACTTCATGTTTAATTAGTCTAATGATAATTGGTGTAATGTTTTGAAATTTCAGATATACAGATATTTAGTTTTTCTTGTGAAATGTTATTTAAAATCTTTATTAAACTGTGCGTCTACCAAGTGATATGACAAACAGACCAAACACAACTTAACATCTTTACCAATATGACGACACATACGCAGCATTTAGAAGAAAAATAAATGCTGAATGAGAGAAAAGACAGACAAATAATGCAATAACGCAGCAAGTAGCACAGACTATAATAAAAATAGGCACAAAAAAAGTGATGAATACAGGACAATGAGATAAAATATATATATTTTTAGCTTGTTTCGACATCCTGTTCATGTGATTCAGCTATTGCTATGGCTTGTTAGCTCTGCGCTGTCTCAGTATTTGGTAACACGTTGTGTATTTGCAGCCCTTTCCTGTATTTGGTTGCGTTTGGCTGCTGACTCTCTAGCAAGGGGTGACCAGTGTATGAACCCTTTCCACATGCACACCTTCACTGAAAGCCGAGAAAACGAAGACCATAACGTCACCACATTATTAATATTCCATTAGGAGCTGTTGTGAATTCTATCTCAGTGCAGCCACCAGTGTATCATAGAGCACTGAAATATTCATATCCTCCTAATTAATTGGCATCGGAGGGGTGCCTCGTTTTGTTTTTCAAGTAGTACAACAGTAAAGTAAGCCCGAGATTAGACTGGAATATTCACCGCAGCAGGTGACGGGATTAGTGTGTGAAGTTATGGAGTAAAATAAACATTATGTATACATATTTAATCCTATTTGTGATCTGGCAGAGACAAAAAAGAAATATCACTGTATAAAAGCAGGTTTTTTGTTGTTGAATTCCAGCCAGGTTAGCATGTTTCTCCCAACCTTTAAAAAAACATCATCACTATTACCACCAACCACACCTCCTCCCACAAGTGAAGTTATTGAATTGCATTACATTGCTCGGTGGGGTTCCCATTACTCACTCGGGCTAATCTGTAATGACTGGCTATCATCAACCAGCCGAGCTAAAATGGGCTCTCTCATTGATTATACTCAAACAGAGAGAAAAAAAAATAAAAAAATCCAGCAGTCCAACACAAAATACTGATTATGAGAAACTATCTTCACAGCCTCCTTCACTTCTCTCCAGTGTCACTCACTCTAATCCCAGTTATGTATTTCAGCACACCCTCCTCTCCCTTAGGAGAAAATGCTATTGATCAGGCACTCTGTGTGTGTGTGTGTGTGTGTGTGTGTGTGTATCTGAGATTAGATGTACACGTGTGCATATGTTTGTGTGAGTTGTAGATGGACAGCTCTGAGCTTCTGTTTTTACATACTGGCCCTGCTCTTATTGGCTTCAGTCTGGGGACCTATATCCCAGCTGTGTTGGAGATCCATCAACCCTGACAGGTCTATTGTACGAACACTCTTCACAGGCTCTGACCAACGACTCGCACTGAGATATCACTTTCAATTAGAAAAACATTCATGAACAACGATGGAGGTGGATTTGACTGCAGCCACTAACAGGAGGCACACTGGGCTGCTAATTTAAGTTTTTTTTTTCACCTTAAAACATTCACTTTCATCCTCATCAGCCACAAAAACAAGGCAGAGAAAGTTGCCTTCAAACTGTATCCTGCTACCTTTTATTTTCTTCTTAATTTTAAGACACAACAGATCTTAACATTTTGCTTAAAAACTGAAAAGAATATCTTCCTCAGTATTATTACCTTTGGGGTCTATGAATCAAAGAGACAAGCCCACTCGAAAACTAAACAAATAAACAGGCTCTAGATGGTCCTCGGAGGCCTGAGGAGTCAGAATTCCAGAAATGAATGGGTATTTGAATGATTGCTGCTGTGACAGGCTTGCTGTGATAGAATAACACATTCTGTTGAACAAATAGGCCCTTGAGTGCCGGCTGGTCCCAGGGGTCTGTCTATAGCCCCGAGGCTAAGGCTTTCACAGAGATGGGCTGCTCACAGCATGGCTATAGCCTGACAAACACTGTCTGAAACTGTAATGCTCTCTATGTGAATGCAAGCATATTGTTGACATACTGCACTGTACATGTAGAAGACACATGTTGGAGAATGCATGCTGACTAAAAGAATATTGCACATATGGTCAAAGTGGGCAGGAAAAAAAATAGATTATTTGTGCAATAAAATAATTTTACTCTGTAGTAGAGTTGGGACTGTTTTTTTCTTTCCCACTTCCTTCCAGCACAAAAGACTGTATCAAAGATCTTTCCAAAGCTTCCAAAAGCAAACTATTATAGTTTATTTTACTGAGTTTTTGATGGAGAACTAAAAAAATCTACTGTTTGCAAGACTGAATCATAATCCTTGTTGCAGCAGTGTGTTAGAAAAGGCTCCAGTGGGGGTAAAAGCGCTGGTGCTCAGCTTTGTTCACTGGTGCCTTAAGAGACATGTTGCTGCCGTTGTAATGGCATGAATCCTACACTGCAGCCCGGCAGCCCCACACAGCACACTCTTTGATGATGTCACAGGGTTAGATAGGCGCCATTGTAGATATGGGCTTCCAGAGAGCCACTACACACTGTTCTAGCATCTGTTGAAAAAAGAAACACCCTCCCAAGTCCCTTTGACACAGCTTTTTTTAAAGGAGAGCTGGACAAAAGCCACAGTTTCTTCTGTGATATCCTGTTAAGGCTGTTCTGGAGCCAGCCAAGCATGGCCTTCCTTCAGAGAGCTGGGGCAACATCATTCAGCTTCCTTCGTGTGATTCAAGGCACACAACAAACCCTGTGGTCCACAGCTCAGTGGCCAAGGAAAAAGACCCGTCACACATTGTCTTTTACCCATACGCACATTCAGAGGCACGCACATTATGCATCACCCCCATTTGGGCATGTACTACACAGCACAAGCGCATGCATACACAAAGGCAAGGAAAGTCAGCTTTGGCTTTTTTAAAAATGCTCTATAAGTTTGTTGCTTTTTCTGCTTTAAATGATATATGATAAGTTAACTCGCACGGTTTATTTAACTTACGGAAAAAGCGGCTTCTTGACCTGACTTTATCTTCATCACCGGTGACCTTCTCAGCTTGTCCTGCAACAACAGCAAAAACACAACATCACAACAAGTTTGTGCTGTTGAATGGCTCTCACATTCAGCAAGACTCAAAAACAAAGATCTTTTTTTGCAGTATGTTCAGAGGGGGCAAATATGTTGCCCCTCCGACAGACCCCCTGTTTCCACTGAGCTCAATTAGACCACTTCTAACTCTGTATAATTAACAACCCCAACAGAGTAATCAAACAGAATCAGAATTAATGGCAACGCTGCTGAATTGAATTGAAGAGCGCTTTGAGTGGTGGGGGTAGATAAAAATACAAAAAGCATATCTCAGGGGCAAACATGATAGAATTACAAAATGAGCAGCTTGCAAACTGTCTCAGCTTTGATGAAGAAACGTTTAATTATCCCCCTGATGGAAAAGGTCCCCTATTGTCTAAAGCTAATTTGTCCCTTTTGGCTACTTCCCTACCCCAGAGGCCTGTCTGTCTCAGGTTACCCCCCTCCTCCTCCTCCTTGTTACCAGCCCACTGCCACCCTGGGTATCAGCATCTCCCAGCTCCAAAGACATCCACAACCAAGAGTTAGGTCCAGACAGTATTTTGTTTGTTAAGTGTAGCCCAAAGATCTGGGCCCTTGGGAAAAGATGAAAGGAGGAGAGCCGCCTCCCTCTCAGGGAAAGGATCAAGCAGGTCAATTTCCTCTGACTTTGTCCTGTCTTAGAGTTTGTATTCCCTCAGTCCACAAAGGCCACCATTGGACTGGACCGGAGGCTCACTCTCTCTCAGCTGCCCTGTTGCTGCCCTCATTTGATTCACAGAATAATAGATGGCAATACATGCCTCCTAAGCACAACTCCTTTTTAAAAAGTGAAACAAGAGATAACACTCCCTAGAAAGGACGGGACATCCAAATAGAAACAGATACTGTATAATTCTCTCTAGTTTCAACACAGACTTCTTGTGAAAACAAGATTTTTTTGCAGGAGAAAACATACATTTCTTTCCGCGACGTGGCTAACACAATGCTCAAATGTTCTGAAACACTCGAGCGTTTTTTTTTATTTCGCATATTGTTCAATCCGCAGCACTGTTCTTTTTTCCGTGTTTAGCCTTGAACAATTTCTCATGCTTTCCAGATAATAAAATTAAATACATTCACATTAGGCCTGACAGTGGATCCAGTTCACATTTAAATGCAATTTAAAAAGGGGCATATATTTGCATAGTGAATTAAAATTAAGACCTAATTATGCAAATAAATTATCAAATGCGACAGGGGATGGTTTTCAATTCAGTTAATATCTCATTTTGTGAGACAATAGTTACTTGATAGTCCAAACGGCATTGCCCCCATTTTGCTGCAGAGCCAGACAATGGTGTTAACTATTCAGGTGCTATTTAATTACAAAAAAACAGAACCTAATAAATTACAAGGATTGCTTCTTAAATACACTTACAAGTCCTTCTCCCTCAGGAATTAGGTGTCCTCAATACCCCTTATTTTGCAGGCGGCCTATTGAAACTAATAGCAACGAGATGACAGAAAATAAAAACATGAGGTGCCATTAGAGCTCATGTACGTTAATTCAATGATTAACATGTGAATTAAAATAAAATATTCTGCCAAAATATAAAAAATAAAGGTTGTCATCATCCTTGTAGTTGACTGTGTTGCTCACAGATAACAAAAGAAAAGAAATCATTCAGTATAAGCTGCACAATTTGCTTAAACACTTAAACATGTCATTTTTAGACCTTTATCCAAAAAAATACTTGATTTGATTGATTGAAACACTGGTGACTCCAAAGCAGCAACTGAACAACGAATTAACATTTGTAAGTATGGGTTACAAAGTTAGCAAACATCTTTTAAATATTAATTATCTCAGAGGAGGAGAAACAGAAGCACAATTCCCCCAAGAGTCCTGCTCTGATGAACATCATCTGAGACAAAATGATAAACGCTGCAGCCAAATTCAACCGAACAAACAAATCCTCAGCATCATAGCCAGTATGACACAGAGCAAGCACAGAGGGTCAGCCCAGATAAGCAACACCGTACTTTTACATGAATATATAATGGAGAATTTAAAAAAAAAAAAAAAAAAAAAAGCTCTTTCTCTGACAAATGATGCCTCCAGCAGGGGTCCTCCCTTATACAGGAATCAGTCAATGTGCCTGAGCAAAAATCTTTAGGAATCAATTTTATTTTTATGTTCCGTAAAGGAGGTCTCTCTGCAGTTTGAGTTCATCATAAATCCCAAAAAAGACAAGAATGAACTTTAAAAAGAACGCAAAAAGAATAATATAACTTCATTTCAAGCTGATCCTCCAGATTTCCTCAGTGAACGTATAGCAGAGGGTTAATGAACTGGCCAAACATGAAATTAGCTTCAGCATTAATTAACGCACTTGTAAGCTGCAGTTAGTTGAGATCGTTGGCTTTTGAAGAGGAATATCCATGTAGGACTTTGTGTTTTTTCAGCCTATTTTGAGTCACTCCTCTCACCGTTCTCCTGACACTTCTGTTTACATGAGTCATGTTAAGCTGCTTTGCATTCGCCATTTTCTGAATGCAGCTCACACTCTGCCAATTAATTTGTTCCCTTTCGCAAACCAGTCCTATTTATCAAACATAAACAGGTTCCTCCACTATTACTGATGCACACATCAGAAATAATCAAATTCAGACAGAAAAATATTAAAGAGAAAAAAAATCCACAGTGGAAGATGAAATACTACTTAGGAAAAATATAATCTGATCTGATTTGCAGTGTAAACAGTTACTCCAAAACAGTTAATCAAAAATAATAATGTTTTCTGGTCTCCAGTGTTTTGTGATTTGCATCTCTCCATCATTCTCGCATAATAAAATGTAGCCGCTATCATGCTGCACGCCAAAACGAATAAACATATGGGAACTTTGTGAATGCAAATAAAGACAATGTTCATGTGATAGCACATGTGATAGGTAGAATTTCTGAAATTCTGATGTTATTAAACAAAAGTCCAGGCAACATAACCACCAAATAATAGCAAACTGGTGGCTAATATTAGGTTTTAAAGTTAATAATTTATTTAACCACTCAGTTAGGCTGATTTTATCTCCTGGTATATCATTTCAAAACTTTCACAATACAAATCCACACGGCTAAAAAAGCTAAACAGGTAAAGATATTTCATCTAAAATATATTAAAATGTGCCCTTAAAACCCTAAATGTAGACTATATGACTAGTTTCAGAATATTAACTATTACACAGGTCTTTATGGCCAATACTCCCAAACAAAATGAAAACGTGTTTAACTTCAACAATGTGCAACGCTGATGACTGAGCAGGTATGTAAATACACGTCCGCATGTTGTCCTGAACATTTCTTCGCGATGTGGCGAGCATCGTACAGCCGGGCGGATCACTGAGAGGAGGTGGCGGATGAAACAGGTGGAAGGTAATGAAGAGTATCATAGGGTAATTGATGACCCGTCCTCAGCATTGGGGATATTGTTCCAAGGCTTAATCTTTGTCATCAGAGAAAGAGAGAGAGCTTGTGTGGATGAGATGGAGGAAGGAGAGCTAGAGGCTTACTGTGTCAACTTTCTCTCTCTCTCGCTCCCTCTCTCTCCTGTGGGTCAAGTAAACAGCCTTTGCGGGGACAGCTCAGGGGCTGGTGTCTGACCAGCCAGGCTGAAAATGGCCCTTGTCCATTCCTGCCATGTAGCATTTCTTTCCCCAGCTGTTTGTCCTTTGTCATGGACACAGCTTGTAATAAGAAGAGCCAACATATTTATGGAGTGGCCGACCTCGCTGGTACACGGGTCTTTTATCTGCCGGGCACAAAACAGCTTTGTTACTCTTTAACAATTCACAAACCCATACAGTGGTGGAGGGTGTTGTGTTTTTCCTTTTTCTTTTTTTTTAAAGAGTGTTTAGGAGCGTGCACGCCAGTGAGTTTATGAGCACATCCACGTACTTACAATGGCATGTGAGGTTGTTTGGAAGCAGGAAAATAAAAGAAATAGATACATTTCTTTCTGCAGGAACAGTGCTGTGTTTTTCTCTTGAAACTCGCCTCTGACCTTGAGGCCAATTAGGGTGTTCCTGGCGAGTGATTTGTTTTGCTGTGTGCAGTCGCCGTCCACTCAGCAACATTTATGAGTGATTAGTTAAGCTTCGCCTGAGCTCTATGAAGAACCTGCGAGGAGCGACAAAGCAACATTCAGATGGCTCTAGTAAGGGGAGTCCAGTGTAGGCTTAGAAGTGAACTTTGGCAGAAAGAGAAATGAATGATGAAGCAAACAAAGGAGTCCTTTGACAGGTCTAGTCTGTGTACGTGCGTGTGTGTGTGTGTGTGTGTGTGTGTGTGTGTGTGTGTGTGTGTGTTTTCAAGAGGCATGCAGGGGTTTCCCATTTAAGTCAGCAGTAGGTTAACATTAGGACAGCAAACAGTCTGGGAAAAGTACTTAGATCCTGTACTGAAGTTAAAGTACCACTACAACAGTGTAAAAACACTCAATTACAAGAAAAAGTCCAGCATTTAAACTCCTGCTCAAGTAAAGTACAGAAGGATTGTAAAAAATATATATACACATGAAGGAACAAATTGACAATATATATAAATATACATATCTATGATGCAGCTTATAAATACTAATGTAGCAATGTGTTCGCAGTATTTTAAAGCTGTAGCTGGTCAAGAAGGAACAGGCAGTTTCAAATCGTGGAAAACATGAGTAATGGAAAAGGAAATACTAAAAACAAAATCAACAATCTGCTACTTTTTTAAAGATTCTTTTCCTTATATTTGCTTTTTTTTTTTTAACATACTGGACATCAAACATTATAGATATAAACATGTCAAATGTGACAAGGGGCCTTTTTTGTAAAAGATGACAAACCTAGAGGATTACACACCACTGGTTTTCTAGCTTAACATTGGCAAAGCTTACTATGAGTTACTGAATGTGTAAATCTTAAAGTGTAAAGCAAATATGGCTTTCGCTTAAATGTAGTGAGGTTAAAATTCATATATTTCCTCTTGAAAGGTGTTGGAGTTAAAAAGCTAACATAAAATGTATATACTCGTAGCAAAACAGCAATTTAAAACTGAACATACAGTTTTTGAGTAAATCTGCGGATGTACCTTCCATCTACAAACGTTAGCTACGATGGTACAAGGTTCATGTATAACACTTCTGCGAGGACAGAAGACTTCAATGCTTCTAATGTCTCATTTTCAAAAGATATTCTGCTTTTCATTTGGTAACAACGTGTAATCTTACTATCAGTAATGCTTTTTAAATTGCTATATTTCAGTTTCCCCTCATATCTTCGTATCATATGCGTGTGACATCTCAATTCCAGCACTTTCATCAAGGTTAAAGAGTGCGAATGTGACCTCTTTAATCAATTAATAGTTCACATCACATAATGGCAGTTGTATCTAATGAATACTGTTAAATAGCCTAAATGCATTTTAATCCTCTCCATCAAATCATGATTACAACGGACGGGTATATCCTTTCATTTGGTTAACATGATCAAATTGACTCCTGTGTCATGAGAGATGACACCAGTGGTAATTAATTTCTCCATTAAGGGTGGCCGATGTGACAGCCATGCAAACAGAGCGCAGTGACAGGGAGGACACAATAACTTCAGCAAACTGAGACAACCCAACTGCCGAGGAGGAGCATCGGGTAATCACATTATCCGTCTGCGGGGAAAGCATTGTTCATTAAAACAAAACAACACGGGCTACATTGTCTGTCGCTGCATCATCAGCATATTTGCAGATCTGGCAGATTTCATCGTGGCTATGCATTTACATATAGTAATGAACTTTTTAAAATTCATTCCAAATTAGTCAAGTGAGCTATTAGAGCCTGTGGGTATTTCCGCTAAGGGCCTCACTCTCTTGTAGTGTGGTAGTTTCTATTTTTCTCTATTCTTCTGGGTTGTTTTTTTTCTAATCATCTATTGAGCAAATGAAACAAAGTGATTTATTACATGAAGACAGAAGCGCTGTAATGATAAGATGTTTATTTAGATGTGCATCAGAGGAAAGGAAAGCCTCAGATCATGTTGGTAAGCCTATGAACTGATTGAATTTAACTCAAATCTCTTCCTTAGTGGATTAATACACAGTGATAGAATTATACGTGCTGGAAAGAATTCAGCTTTTCTTTTTCCAACATGTATATTCTTTTAATCTTTTTAGTATGAATTGCAGACATCTAACGCTCTCCTTCACAGCGTCATTCTGTCACCTTCACAATATTTCTGGCCCCTCCAACCTTCAATGCAAATCAGTTTTTTGGTATCGTACAGCTTGTTAAACAGCCTGTATATTTATCAATGAATGTGTGCAAGTGTGAGGATGCCTCTGTGTGTGTGTGTGTGTGTGTGTGTGTGTGTGTGTGTGTGCCTGCAGGCTGTCTGGTCACCGATGGGGGTTTTGATAAAAAGTGAAACCAACAGTTTCTCCTCCAGCAGCGAGACCCGGGGGCTTCTCTCGAGGAAAGGGGGGCAATTGTCCAGCATTTTCACCACAATGCTGCCATATGGGGAACAGAAGGATCAGTCACTGGCTCCCTGCCAGAGCAAAGGCAAACACCAATCCACATATGCATAGAAGTGGTCATTTAGAGCCACCACGTTTTACCATAACAACAGATGAAACACAGGAGTCATTTTGCTTCCACTAAGAGCCATTGTTCCCAGGGCTCACCGCCTCTTAAGCTGTCTCCATATGAGCCAGGATAAACTTAGGGGCCCAGGCCCTGGTGTAAATAACAAAGAAAACCTCACTTACATGCTTCCTAAATCCTATCGAAAGATTAAAAGGAAGAAAAAAAAATCCACTCCATTTCCTCATTTTCTGGAAATGAGCTTAACACGAGACAAATGAATTTATTTAAGTGGCTGCCCATTCTGTGTGTGTGTGTCTCTGTCCGTGTGTGTGTGTGTGTGTGTTTTGGCCCTCTATGTTATATAATTTGGCAAACTGATGGCAAGAAATGCTCCAATTGCTTGACAATTTTTACAATTAATCCACAATAATCAAAAACATGTAATCACATCAATGGCCTAAATGAGTTTTAGCAGCAATTATGCTCTCGACTGTCACGATGGACAAACTAAATGAGCACTGTCCTGGAGGAACTGTCATCAAATATGATTAACTGATACATTTAAGAATTGTTTACAGATTAATTTTAATTGAACAATATTGTCCTAATGACTGTGTCTGCAGAAAATGGGTTCATTTTCACACAAGATGTTAACTGAGCCCACAGAAATCCATTTTTTATACAAGGAGGCAAGTTTCAAATGCCATCTTTCAAAATTATCATGACTAATATTTTATTTTTTTATTATGCAAATATGTTAATATATATAACCACGCAGTCTAGATTCTAATAACGTGCAGCTTACTGGCTATTATCTAGTCTAAATAATTCGCTGTTCACTTTAAACAAGGAAACAAACAAACAAAAAAATCAGATTTATCGGTGTATACTGTAATACAACTCACTGAGTAACACTTGTTAAAAGTTTTCTCTCGGAATGCCTCAGGTTTGAGTTGACAAACAACTTTGTGTTAGCAGGTGTCAGTGTTCCCCTTGTTGTGAGTTTCTTCATTTTATCACTGAAAGCAATGAGCCAGTTGGCCATTTTGTGCAGGCTTGCAAGTGGTTTAGTGTGTATTTCAAAGCTGGTCAGCCAGTCAGTGAGCTACTTAAGAGCAGCAATATTGTAATAATGACTCGCTGATGGGAGGGTTGCAATGGAGCTGAACTTCTTACATTCCTCTGATGCTGCCTGATTATGACTTTAAAGGAATAAATTATTACTGCAAACAACCTCAGAATCTTAACTCCTTCCAGTGGCTACTTCACTCTGCTAAAAGGAAGAACGGATCCTCTTTCAAGGTGAGGGGAAAATAATGCAGTACCTACTAACATAGCACCAATTTTACTGATGTTTATTAGGTTGATTCACATGGGTTCAATAAGCTCACGTCATACATATTTTATAGTTTAAAATGTATTTATTTTTGGTTGACTGGAAGTTAAACCAAATGCTGTGAACATGTACTGTATTATTAGTCACTGCTATGGTTGTGAGCCTCAAGTAAGATAACAAAATGATGCCGTCATTGTTAAGTTAAGCTGAAGATGCCTCTGCGATGGTACTCCCAATTAACACTTAAGAGTAAGCAGCTAATATACAACTTATATGCTATACCAAATGAAGTGCATTTGTAGTTTCCTTTCTTATATTTCTAATATTTTTCTGAAGTTATCTCTCAAAGATGATGCTGCGTCAGCCGCATTTACCACTACCAAGCATATTTTCTCGTGTGTAGTCCTTCCATGAATCAGTTGAACGGATTGATTATCTGACCTACATTATCGAAAAGGAGAGCGCTATTGTCAGAAACAGTCAGGGGTCATTTCATCCGCTGTAAGTTCATCCTTGATTCGTAATGTGGTGAGATCACAGTAAATCGAGGCTACAGGGTGAGCCAAGTTTATTGGATAAGAAATGTAAGGCTGCAAACTTGTTGGAAGTATTTATCAGGGGCACGCTAATGCACTGTGTTTAAGCTACATCCGATCTCGGTGAAATATTATACAGACTTTTAATATCCAGAGGGTGTCGGGCTGGAGCGAGAGGCAGTCAGCTGCTTCAGTATAACCAAATGTTACAGTATAAAACAGCGTGTCGCGCCACTATTTGACATGGTGCAATGAGATTAGATGGAATTCATTTCTAAGTGAGGGGAAATTACAAGCCTATTGGCAACCACCCCAGCACACACACCCCCACCCCCAAACCCCATGACAGCAGCCTCTGCTCACCCCCACCAGTGGCCCAACAACGGAAGGGTAGTCGGGCATGAACAGTGACATGAACAGGGAATGACCTCACAAACCACATCTGCAGCCACCTTCAGTACGGCAGGAGGGAGCGGTGTTGTTTTAAAGGTCATATCAGTCCGAGGTTGCGCCAGCATATGTCTACTGCTCAGGATGGACTGCTGCGCTGTAGGTCAGTTTGACATATTTTTAAGCAGGAAAATGACATTGGTTTGACTTTAAAAACTAGATTTTTTGTTTTACTGAATGGCTAAAACATCATGATGATACACAAATAAAAAATAAATAATTATAAATGAAGTAATTCTGTTTTTATAATACCTTTATATAAAGAAGCATTCCAAACAACACAGATGCCCTCTGTTCAAGCAACTGGACTTCTCTGCTCATTGTTCCTATGCTGCTGTGACCACAGAGAGGCCCTTGACATTCTGATCCTTTAACACATGTCTCAGAGTTTCCAGCACATCAGGATGACACCTCATAAAAAGGGAACTCCACCTTTGGCTTCTCCAGGAGGACAACACGTGTCAGCGGCCCCCCGTGGGCCCTGTCGGGGGGTGAAGAGGTTAGGCTCTCTGTGCGGCCGCACAGATCCCGGCCTTCTTGAAGACCACCATAATGACTGCTAATTATGCTGCCATCTGTGGGGTGGGCTGTGTTATGTAGACACCTGTTCATTAAGTAGGAGAAAGAAACTTTTCTCTCTGCAGTGTATTCTATACAAAACGGCAGACTCAATGGCTCTCCTGTCCCCCCCGTGATACAAATGTCGAGCATTTTGGATCTTATTCTAGAGTGACAAATTTCAGGTTTCCATGGGGAAGAAAAACTCTTCATTAATCCACATGCAAATATCAATAAAACTTTAGAGCATGCAGAATTGAACTCTTCTCCACTACTAATGATTGAGTGAACTTTGTGTGAAACCTTTCCAGCTTCAGAGCCATCACCAAGGTTAACCAGGCCATCGGGCAGCATTAGTAGGAGGGTGTTTGGAGGGGAAGCCAATAAAAAGCTCTCAGATATCTGCTGAGGGGGAGCACAGCCTGTCAATCCTGTGACCCTAAGAGGTGATCTGCCATTACCGACTCACAGAAGACTAATGAGAGCCATTCTTTTGCCAGCACCTTGAATAATATGTCAATACTCATTCCGGCTATGTTGAACGCTACCTGTTTTACTTTCATTTGATGTGATACAGATCCTCCTTTATTGCTTGGCAAACTGTCCAGGTTTCTAATAATGTAAAAATAATTCAAATTTCCTGTACTGTAGAAGCTCGGTGCCAACCTTTGATAAACTCTGAGAGGCTTTAAAGCCGTCTCCTCCTCCTTGAATATCTCCAGACACATTCATCTAATCCCTATCTTTCAGTTTAAGATTTATATAAACGGATGATGGCTAAGCATCACATATTTCAACATTTTATCTGTTGAGCTTATGACTCCATTTAGTTTTAGATCCTCAGAGAGGGAGCCAGCACAGCAATCATAAAGTGAGGGCCAATTAGGATGTTGACGGATTGATTTTGGAAGATAAATTTGGGATGTAAAAGGTTGACATAGCTGCTGTGTCTCTTTCACTGCGTGTGTGGCTCCCAATTAAGTGAGGAGAGGCAGTTTTTTTTCTCTCTCCAGGATCAGAGTGTCTCCCTGACAGATGAGCCACTAATGAGAGCAAATCTCACAAAATCCTCAAGAAACATGATGAATTGAATCATGTTCACCCTGTTCATTTGTCGTGTTCGCAGATGAGACAAAATGCTACATTTATCTAGTCAACAAACGGCAAATGAGTAGGTGGGTCCCTCGGTGTTCAGGCAGTATCTGGTCGTTTTATGTTTCATTATGCAGGGGATACTATGGCTAATGCTGTATTTTTCTATCCTCCTTGTCTTGCTTGAAACATAGTGTGGAGGTTGAAGGCAGACATATGTTAAGTCCTGAGGCCTCAATCTGCCTCCCTCCCTAATATTTATCAGACAAATTAAGGAGGCTATTTCTCTCATTATCACTCTCCAAACCCTCACCATATGTATCCCTATTATTAGACAACCAGCAGAAGATGTCCTATTTTCAAATTTAAATTACCAAGTCTAACCTTAATTGGTTAGAAATGTTGTTTAGTGGATGGTATCAAAGTCGGGCTTGGGAGAGAATCCGACAGATGGCTTAGTCTTATGACTTGTATTAACACCTTCGAAGTTTAATGAACTGTTAATTGCTTTTCTAATACGTAATGGGGCCATTGGAATACAAGCGGTAATGCAAACAGATTAGTTTGTAGACAACAGATAAACACCCGTTCTGTTCAATGTCACCTTTAACTACCTTGAAAAACAAAAGCAAGCTGAAGGACGCGAAGGGAAAAAAAAAACGCTCCTTTTTAAGGTGAAGGTTGTATTTTTAAAGGCACGCTTTCATGCTAGTATTTTTTAACATATACATTAGACAAATAGAGATTTACACACTTGAATAGTGTACGTTGATAATAAAAAATCATCAATTTTATCTGCTGTTAGTCTAAAGAAAGTCAACATAGAGGTGGCAGCAGGTATCACTGCTCTGCTCTGACTCTTGGTGTTGGAGGTGACCCTTTGGTTTTAAATTTGGCTCACATATGAGCAGTAAGCCGATGCAGATGTCTAACTACAAGTGGCAATTGCAGTATAATGATAAATGCTAAAATATAACGGGCAATAGCACAAGTGGAGAAGCTTCATGAGGTCAGAGAGCAGACTCAGTAATGTCACACGGAAATGTCTGTCTCACCTGCGGCAGCAAAATACCTCATGAATTGAGAGAGGGTGTCTTTAATTGCTAACTTTTATTTTTAACAGAATTAATATGCTATTTTTGCTTTCAAATTTCACACACCGCTGCGCTCATCCATTTGTAACACCTAAATTGTTTAACAGTGTTTGGTTACTGGGTTCTAATGGATCTTGGTTAGGCTGTGCAGTTAGTTTTACCCAATTTGGACTATCCAACAGCACAACAGACATCAACAATTAAGGCTGTCATTTGGCCATAAAGTTAATGCTCCTCTGATATAATTGCAGCGCTGCAAATTCACTTCAGCACTTCATCTATCTATTTTAGCTGCACTTGTAATGTGTGCATTGTACTTGAGCAAACCATAAATGCACTCCTACCTTTGGAGGTAGTACTTTATTAAATTAAGCCATCTTTAAGGTCAATATACTTCTGTAATGAGTTGTCTCTTTTGATCATCAGAGGTTAGATTGTACCTTGATCCTCACTCCCTTTAATGGTGTTGGCGTCACAGCCAAGCTAACAGCAACACTGATGTTTTTCATATTTCAGCTTAAAGTCAGCGCAAGTAATGCTTTGCATGCTTAAAATCCATTTCCATAACTAAGTGCAATTTCCCTTCAGTTTGTTCCTGTTTAATGAGGTGAAGTCTTGTTTGTATGCCTCCCAATGTCACTAGAAAAGTCATTCATGCGGCTGTGTCAGAATTAAATCAAATTAACATTATTATGCTTTATTATGCTGCCATTTTACATCAAACCGTTCAAGGAAAACATTTTGGTTTAGACAATTTTTCACAAAAATTTGCGTTTTCTTCGGGATTCTGCTGTTTTTATTTAGAATTCCTGAACGGACCTTAATGATGGAATGTGTAAATGACTCGGTGTGGGTGCAGTGAGGCAGGGGGGTGGAGGGGAGAAAATGACCAACATTGATTTATCCTGGCTGTTCTCTTGTCTGGTTGGTGCCTTCAGAACACCTCGCTGCATCCCATTCCCTCCCATTATCTCCCCGCGATCACCGCAGTCCAACGAGTTTCCTACAGGGTCATAAATACTTCCTCCAGACCCCATACTGCTTCCACATCATCCTCCAGACGCCGCCTAATGACAGCGAAAGACAGACAATGCATCCTTTCTCTCGTGACTTCCATTCTTCTCCCTTGTTCATACACATTTTACAGTGGCTGAAAAACACATACCTACACCACGACAGGCCAGCAGCAGTGTGCCCCTCAGACTTTGCATTTAAAATGGTACATTAAAGCAATATGTCTGAGAATATTGTACATGATTGATGTCGCTAATGGCAGTGTTTTCTCAATGTGAAAGTCACATGTGTGCTTTTTCTCTACCTTTAAAGTCCCCCCCAAAAAAAGAAAATGTCAGCATCTTGATGCAAACAAAAGAAGATAAAAACAAACAAAGGAGCAAAAAGGAGCGACAACAATGCTGTCAATTGTAAGCTATGATATCAGAAATATGTAGTGAGTCAAATACAGCTTGATGGGAGACAAGCTACCAGAGACAATGAATCAAATTAATTATTTTGACGCGCTGATCATCCGAATCAATTAGGAGCAGCACACAATGAGCCTAAACAAAGTATTTTTCCCGCACAAGCAGCCCTATTAGAGAGAAAACCACATTCATAAACCACTTGCAGATGAGTCTAAAAAAAAAAAAAAAACATGATCCATCTGATTTGCTACAACTATGAGGCCTATTAGAGAGAAAACCACATTCATAAACCACTTGCAGATGAGTCTAAAAAAAAACAAAACATAGATCCATCTGATTTGCTACAACTATGAGGCCAGGTCAAGTGGCCGGTCAATTGTGTCATTGTTTTCCTGATCAATTGTGTGTACAGTAAACAGCAAACATGTTGCTTTTCATTGAGCAGATTACAGAGGGAAGCAGCACATTCCAGACGAAACTAATGACCTCTGACTAAAAATTTGGCACGTTATGGACCTGAAAGCCCCTCAGACAGTATATTTTCTTCTCTAGTTAGGGTGTTTTTTTTACTTTGAAATAAGACTTGCAAATTGGTGGCACAGGAAAACAATAAGAAAGAACAAACAAGTCCAGTGAAGATAGAGTTTTTCATCCAAAAACTAGGTCACACTAGCTTTGGTTTAGAAACCATTATATGTGTATCTGTAGTTTTTTTTGAGTGGTGTAGTCATTTGTAAAAGACCAAAAAGAAGAAATGTACAATTTATGTCATTTTTAGCCATGATAACACAAAGACTATGGATTTTTGGTTCCAACTGGGAGTGACATAACTCTGGTATCAGGTGTTAAGTTTTCCAGGCTCGACCCCCTGAACACAACCCACTGGAGCAGCACCTGAATCAGGGCCCTGCTGGTGGCTAGAAATATAGCGCTGATATTTTCATCCTTTGCTTGTTTCGTGTTAGGCAAAAAAAACAACTTAGTTATCTGTATGAGTAGATCAGGGATTGAGTTGAATTAGAAGATATTTGTCATCATAATACTAAAATTAGGACACAGTTATGAGCATTTAAGTACACCGCCTCCTTTGCTTGGAACCAGGTGCAAAATTGCCAGAATACAAAAAATAGCTGATCTTACGAAATGTTTTCAAAGTAACTTGACTTAGTGCTGGACACATTTGGATGCATATGCTATGACTGATTGATGACTTGTGACATATATTTACGCTATTGTCTAACACTGTTGCAACACAGAATCCCAATGAGAATTGTCCTGGTTAAATAAAACCTTTTAGAAATGGTTTAAAGAAAAGTTGGTTTTCAGTTCAAAAAGGAAAATAAACTGTGATCGCCTTTGTTAAAGTGTGATGTACTGTTGACCCATCCTTCGTCCTGACCTCCTCCCTGTGGCTCTACAACTGTACAGTTCCTCACTTCTCATATTCTCCTGACATAGGTTCTAAAGCCATGTCACAATAACAAGAAGCTAAAGGTTCTTATACGTTGCTTGCATAAACGACCTGCAGGTTTCAATTGGGAGGACAGCTTCAAATTAAAACTTTGTGAAAATAATGTAGATCGAAATCACTTCCAACCTTAGTATGCTGGACTAACCTGCTTCCACTGTACAAGAGGACGCTAGCGAACTTATAGTAGCAGTAAAATATGCACAGGTCCTCCCAATCATTGAATACTGTAAACAAATAGCACCTCTTTGAAAGTCTGCTTTCAGATGTTGGTCAACGGAAACACAAGCAGCCTGAAGCTCTGAAGTTGCCTAACAGATATGTCGAAACCGTATTTCTCTCTTTTTAAAATGGCAAAACATGCCGATATCTACGACTAAACGAAATATAAGTCTTCCACACAAACCACAGTGTGTCTGGCAGACCATATTTAGAGACAGTCAGCTGGCAGAATGAATTGGCCACCCACAGATCCCTTGCATTGTAAAGCTGCCACATGCTCTATTAGTCCCCACTGTTCAAATGTATACATTAAAGATAGCAGAACAAAATCAGACAGCAAGGCCTACTCTGCGCCATGAAATCAGGACATCATCATCCTTTGGTCTAAACATGAATATTCGCACCACGCTTCAGTTTACATCATTAGAAGCCGTAGCATGTGTGCCAATCTGGGCTTTGATGTCATGCTTTGAGTGACTCTCCACTGTCATGGAGACCAAGCACTTATTGTAAACTGTAATATATGACCTCGCGTTGAGCATATTCTTTGTGGGGTCTCGGAGACAAGCCGTGCACTTTCGAGGGACACGAATGACTGAACATTGCTCTATTGAGTAAGCCTCCTAATAGAAAGGCATGTTTAGGCCTGTCATTCAAAGCAAAGGAGCGTCATGTGATGAGGAGGCTTCGTAAATGAGTATTTTAGCAGGCATAGCTAATGTCTACAAACCTGCAGTGTTTAGTTTGCTGTTAAGGATGACATTAACAGAGGCACAGACCCAGGGATGCTGATCAACCCTGAGGTCCTAACACATGGGATGGTGTTTCTGGCTCATTTCCTGCACCATAATCAAGGCTTATGTACCTTTGTGTAAAGTTGGATAGACATGTGGATATTTATTTTTGAAAGCTTGCTTTTGTAGCAACATGAGCTCCGCCTTAGATGTCAGTTTTCTATGTCTATGTCATTGTCCCTGTGTGTTTTTTGTCTGTCTGTCTGTCTTTCTTTCCCACCCTCTAATGAAAGCGGGAGGGAATCAGCTAATTAAGGATGTAAATGGAACTGAGGAGTGACAAAGAGCCTGCTTGTAATTCGCATCTAAATTGTCTCTTACCTCAGCAGAAAATTTATCACAGGAGACAATGTCAACTTTTACATGGGGAGAGCCATTTGCATTTTTCGAATTCATTACAAGGGTGGTGCTGCAATCATAAGCCGTAATACAGACCCCTACCCTCCCTCCGTTCTGCTGCACCCACCCTACCCATCGCTACCGGGTAGAGGATAATCTGATGGGTTCCTCTTCAGTGGTCGCTCAGCAGTAGTGGAGATGCAGGGAGGAAGTGAGGAGAGGAGAGGAGAGGAGAGGAGAGGAGAGGGGCAGGAGTAACAAGGAGAGAGGTGAGGAGAGTTTGTTGGATGTGAGGCATAAAGTGGTCCACCCACTTGTTTATGTGTGTGTGTGTGTGTTTGTGAGTGTGCATGTGTGCAGCAAAGCCACACCACTCTCCCGAGCGACAGAAACCTTGTTGTGATTTATGCAGCCTGAGATATGAGTGCTGGTTACGCAGTAGCAAGACATCGATCTGACAAAGCAAACCAAACAATAAAGAGGCGAGGAAGATGATGTGCCCAGTGGAGTGGAGAAATGGAGAGTGTACCTATAAGAGCTAATTATCTGAGCACATAATTCTTCAGGTTAAGACAGGGGAAGCTGAAAGCCAGCCAAGCCACAGCTGTCTGAGAAAAGGCTCAGCTATACAATGGGCCTAAGGTCCCAGACCCTGGTCAAGAATAATTCAGAATAAAAATGTATATCAGTGCAACTTGGCTAAGCTAAAGTGGATAGGGACCAGAATTAATCTGTGTGCAGCAAACTGTCCCATCTGTTATATCTGATTAATTGTTAACAAAAGGATTTAAAAACTGTTGTTATCATAACTGGGGGGGTTCAATTGTTTTTGTTTTTTGCAAAACTGTTCAATAAAATTAGAAAAGCATACCAATTTGTGAGAGTTTCTCTCATCTTTTGCACTTTTCTTTTGCATTTGTACTTGTGTTTTGTTGTGTATAATAATTGTAGAAGGACTGATTATGTGGTTGGTGTTTTTTATATTGACAGTTTTTCTCTTTTTTGTTTTTTGCAAAAGTTCAGCAAATTGTTGGCAGTCGGGAGAAGCCCAAAGGTCTCTGAAATTGATTTTATATTTAGCTTTTTTGACCTAAATTGTGACTGCACAGCCTTTGTTTCTATCTTCAGACAATATTGTTGCCACCTCCTGCCTAAGAAGAAAATATTCCAATATGCTTCTGCTTTTGGAATCAAAAAGAGATTTTCCAATATATTTCCAGTTTGTTAACTGCTAATTAAATTTTGTGAAAAGCCCGTTTGATGGAAGATTAAACCGTTCATCTAATCCTGGTACCTCAACAGTTAAGCACCGAGTGCAAAGTTCCACCAAAGAAATCGTTTTCTCCTTCAGATGAGAAGATTGTAAGGCCTTAGTCAGAGGTTATATAACAGCTATGAGTGGCCCTCATCAGCAACCCATTACAATCACCGGGAAAGTTCACAATTCCCAGTTCAAATATGGTCTTCCGATCTCGTGTCATTTCTCTATAAGCCGTGAAAATAATAATGATAATATTTGCAATTATTATTTCCTATCTTGCAAACTCATTCTCTGCTTCCGTAAGCAGGGATCCTTTAATTAGACACAAGCACAAATACACAAAGACTGGGGCGGTGGGTGCTCACTGCCATTAATAACACTATATAAAAGCAAAGCCAGACAGCATCTGACACTTTTAGTAGTTTGAGAAACAAGATGTAATCTGCGTTTGGTGCCAGGAGCGGACCGGGGCTGCCTGCGTGTGGGAGAGAGGGAGTGTGGCCTGTAAGTCAACGCAAACAGAGCACTGTGAGTACATCACTGATGAAGACATTATCTGTGAGTTACATTCACACAGACAATGGGAGGGAGAAGTGTATAGGAACCACAAGACAGAGAAAGTGACAGATGAAGTGGGCATCTGCTGTTGCCAAGGATAGTCACTGATGTGTACATTATTAATCTTTCAATAGCACCAGTGCTGTGAGTTAGAGGGAAAATTCGCTCATAAGTAATAATAAGTAGAACTGATACAACGCGTCGCCCCCTTTTCGTCCGGACGCTTCCATTCTGCGTGGCGCATTTTGTTTTATATGGCATTTGTGTTATATTGCAGCATTTTGTGTTGGGAGAGATGAGAGGATAGAGCAGAAGATGAGGTTCCATTTAGTGGCACCCTTGGCACCCATCTAACCTTGGCATACAGCTGGGCATGCTCCACTGGCTCTGAACATGCTGAGGTTTGAATCCAGAAATGCCTTTGTGCAGCACAGGCCACCAGAGGAGAGGTGGGAGGCCCCATTAATATCCCCAACTGTATCGCATCAGTCAAGACTCCATAGCTAAACCCACAGATCAGACCTCTAGTACATCTGCAGGCCGTTATACATCTACGCATATTTGAGAAATGCGATTCATTGCCCAAAGTAGGTTGCTATAATATTACGATCCCATAACCATATTGCATGTTATTACCATTTTTAACCGATTTGGGGAATCAGTTACAATACGTTTAGTTCATACAAGGTCAATTTGAGTCATTGTTTTCTTGTTTGTGTGTTTGTTTGTTTAATATAAACCATGAATTCTAATTCTGGCAGCACAGAATGGCCACATTAACCAGGCATGGCAGTCTGGGACATGGTCCAGCTGGAAGCATGCATGGGATGCTGCTTTCTCCGCAACAAAACTGGCTTCACTGGCAATAGCTAAATAGTTTCTCATTTTCAAATGGTTGGAAAAATGGAAGAAAAAACAAGCAAAATCAAATATTTAATAGTAAATCCTGAGGACTGCTTTTATAACTTCTGGCTTCTACCTCCTCAGTGGCCATAATTATAGTTTGATTTGTAGACGGGCTTTCGAACATTTTATCTCACCTGTGCCAGAAGGCAGTGATAAGATGCAGGGGGGGGGTTATATGCTATATTCTCATTGGAATGTAAGAGACATGGTAATTTCCAAATCTTATTCATCTTCTCCTCCCCATCCTGAGTTGTTTTGTTTTTTTTCAGCCTGGTTGGCTGGTTAGTTTGTTGGATGAGTGTCTGGGCTGCGTTGTCTGCAGGAGTGAACGTCTGGGTGAGGGCTGAGTTCAGGAAAAGTGCATCAGAGGGTGTGTGTGTGTCTGTGTCAGTGTGTGTGTGTGGTGGGTCTATGTGTGTGTGTGTGTGTAGTGGGTCTCTGGTGACCATATCTTATTTTCAACATGGCAGTAGCCCACCTTTGCCATGACCTATACTGTGTGTGTACAAAACAAACATAAACATGACAAAAACATGTCAGAGCTGCACCTACTCTAAACACAAACGCACATGTGCATACAAACATAATATATGCCTTTTTTTGTTGTTGGGAAAAATGTGTCACGTTCAGACTGATGCATAATTGTGTGAAAATGAGGTTTGGAATGCATTTCCTTGGCTCTGGGGTCATGAGCCTTCCTGTGCAAGACTCCAAAGCCAAACGAACAACACGGATGCCGATACTGTCACATGGCTGCAGTGCTATTAAAATCTCCTTCCCTCCTGCCTTTCCCAACATGCTGCAGGAGCACAGCGCTAATCTTCGGTCCTCTTGCCCTCATTGGCCTTTAGTGTGTACAGCCGCCTTTCTCTCACACTTTCATCAGAATCCCATTTCCCCCCACAGCCCAAAAGCCCCCTCTGAAACTCTACCCCTCGCTCCACCATTCCAGCCTGCATATGATGGATGGCCGCACCTCAGGTCCTCTCAGCCTGTCCATCAAGCCTTGCGATTAAAACACTTGGAATGACCAACATTTTTCTCCCCTACTCCTCCTACAACCCCTTGTCCCCCATGCCACCTCTTCCCTCTCAGGCCACCACCACAGCAGCCCTCTGCCCCCTCACCTTTCTCGCCCTCCCTTCCTCCAACACTCCTCTCCCACTTCAACTGCCCCCAGAACCCCACAATCCATCTTGTGGAGAAAAAACATCATTTATTCTGTACTACCCAGATAATTTACTTTTTCTCTCCCTCTTTCGTTCCTCTTTTCTTTTTCCCCTCCTTTCTACAGGAATTCTCCATTTCCCTATAAAATGAAAATTCATCTGGAATTACATCTTATGTCATCATTATGTTTATTAAGCGTGGATGATGTATATGAGGAGCTGCGGCGTGCCGCTGAGTGCTTAATGATGCATAAGATTAAGCCGAGCCTCTCAGCTGTGCTGAGACTCCCCTCTGCTTCCCAGGCTGCAGACACACGCTGGGGGAACAGGCTCCAAACGGCCATCAGGTGAACAGGGGAAAAGGGAAAGCCTACATCCTCTTTGTGTGTCAGCAGAGAAGGAGGAAAAGTGTGGAGTTGGTGCAGAAGAGTTGCTGATAGGGGAGGATCACAGAGTTGGCAGCAACTTCAGAGAAAGACAACAAAGTGGTTTTTATATCAGTTTGTTGGAGTGAATATCGGAGATTCTGTCCACACATAGTAACTAGTCCACAGCACAATAAGGTTCCTCCCTGTTCCTTCCCTTGTATGTCGCCAGAATCCAAAAAACTATACATCTCCCTTTCTCCGCTCTGATGTAGACATACTTTTGATCTTCGTTCACACACACGCATGCACACAAACAGAGGATTTGCTCCCGGCCTCCCTCCAGTCGAACAGCAGAAGCACCAGCAGTCTATGACAAAAACATTATCCTTCTGGTGCTAAACAATCCAATAAACCTCTCCGCAGGGAAGAACTTAACCTCTCCTCTCCTCCGATGCTGGCTTCCAGACCACGTGACGGCTGCCACAGTAAATTCAAATCATTAGTCTTCTCACTCCGCCATCACACAGGGAAGGAAAAAAATCCGCCTCTATTAGTAATGGAGACCTCGTCAGAGACCTTCCTCTGAGAGCCCTGCCTTCCCAATTCCCACAGGAAAAATCCCCAGCAAAAAACTAATTCTACTTTTAATAATCTGTCATCAGGACCAGAGGCAGTCATAAATTATGTGGGGAGCATGTGCGGGAGCGGGCCACGAGAGGGAACTCAGGGGGAGAAATCAAAGCCTGAGTTTGACAAACTTTGCCGAAGATAAATAATAACTTACAAACAGGATTAGTTGTAAAGTCACGGTTGAGTGCCCTGCCAAGCAGTTTCCCTAGCAGTCTATGCAGGATGAAGAATTTACAGACACACCTATCATTAGCACCCCCCCCTCCTCCACGCAGCCTCCATCCTCTCTTCTCATTCTCACTCCCCCAGTCTCCCTCCACTGTCTTCACAGTCCTGACAGAGCCGCTTTGCTTTTTCCTTTCACAGCGAACGGTGTTTGTGTTTCATCATTAACCCTCTTGGTTCCCAGGGACAGGTGCAGGAGGAGTGTGATTCGGTGGAGATAAAAGAGAGACAGCGAGGTGGTTAAGAGACAGTATTAGCGCAGTGTGGCAGGGGAAATGGCCTCTTCCTCCTCCCTCTAAGTAAATAAACATAAATAAACAATCAGCCTCCCACACACACACACACACACACACACACACACACCAGAGCACTAATAGCAAATGGAGCTGGCTTTACTCTGAGAAGCTGATGAGACGCCATCGATTGGGATGATAGGTTTTGTGTGCGCGCAGTGTAGGCATGTGTATATTTGTGAAAATGTCTGTAAACTGTAGGTGTCTTGTGTTTTGTGTGTGTGTGTGTGTGTGTGATACAGAGTTGTCCAGTGGAGCAGCCAGTATGGGAAGAAAGCGCTATGAGCCGTGGGGTTGTTCTCTCACTGTTTCCATGTCAATATTTGCTGGAACGATCGACATGCATCATAATCGGCTCCCTCTATCGAAGCCCGGCTAAAGGCCCATCTCCATCAGGTGACAGAGACCAGTCAGGTGATGAATGCCGCCGCGGCCGACCACGAGAGGAGGAACTGGCTGAAATAAGACAGCCATGTTCCCACAAGTCTGTGTCAAATCTCTATTGATTTAATCATCAACAGAAAGACACTCTCTTGGCTTACCCAGCATAAGGTCACCTGATGGGCTGTAATAGCTAACTTTTTTAACCTCAGGAGACGGCAGACTGATTTTGCATCTGTATTAATCTCTTACTACATGAGAGCCGAGTGTGATAGACAGAGACATGCATGTACAATTTAATTATTTACACTGATAATCAATATAGTGCACGCTGTTTTATTTGTCAACAAATCCCATGATCATGACCGAAAACCTCTGGTGACCTAAATACTCACTACGCTATTCACAAAAAAATAAATAAAAAATAAAAATACAAGAAATTCATATGAACAGGTTTGGAGCTAAAGGACACAGACCTGGAAGATGGGAAGAAAAAAAAGAAGAACAAAATATTTTCCTGTCTTGATTATTTCATAGGACTTGTTGACAGTAACAGACAGATGCCAGTCTGAACTTCTATAAGGAAACACTACAGATAATAAATAGGGTAAAATAAATCTAACTAACACATAATAAGGAAATTACTTTAAGTTTTTTGAATTTTTGCTTTTCATCAAATGAGGCATTGCCTTTCCAAACATGTACATAAATAATGCCAGGTTAAAAACATTTTGTTGACATATTAGAGTCAAAGGTTTTTTTATTTATTGAGAGGATTTTGGATGGAAGGAAATACTTTTTGGAATGAAATGTACTCAGGCTATGGCTGACTTATGAACAAACCTCTCTGTGAACACCTTCTGAATATAGATATATATATAGGAATAACAATGAAAAGTTTGGTGTATTTAAATGCTTCTGAATGGATTTTTTTTCTCAGAGAAGCCTGTACTATGATTAGAATGAATGCAAAATTACAGAGTGTAGTACAATAAATGTTTCAGTGTGTGTTTTGGATGTTTCCTTTCCACTAGTCCAAAAGAAGACACGTTATGACAGCAAAACAGCCCAACATCTCAAAGTCGACCAGCCCATAAAACAAAACACGTTTCTGCCTGTAGTGTCCTGCTTGCTAAATAAAGTTGTTTTTCTTACCTTTCTTATTTCTTCCCTATTGAAAATAACAATAAAAAAAAAATAGCGGTTTATGCCAACTTCCAAATGAAACCCCTAAACACCCCTGTGCTTCTGTCTCATTGAGCACAACATAAAGAATGCATCTCAAGCGTGTCCCATGAAAAGCCCTGAGAAAATGCATACATGCAGTACTGGGATTTCAACCCTGCAAAGTCAAGTGCTCAATTTTCCTTCCATTCTCCGGCGATACCAAAGAAGCTCAATCATACTGGGACAGTAATATGAATCAAGGACAGCTCACTCACTCTCAATTGCAGCTTGGTCTAACTGGGACTATGGGTATAACAGAAACTGGGTTCTCAATTCAAATGGGAGAGCGAGTAGGCCAGCCGGACTCTCCAGCACGTCTCGAGGCTGATAGATTACCTACTGCAGTAAGGACAAAGGGAATGAAGATGACTACTCTGCCAAAGCTGGCTACAGATGAGACATGCACGGCTGAATGACCATGGTACACCTCACCCATTTGTCTATGTGTTCAAGCTTTGCACTACCTATGACAAAGGAGTCCCTACACTACACTATTGACATATAGTCTCACCTTTATATCTTGGAATATCTTGTTACAACTTTCATTTTGAGTTAGATTTTGAGCATGTTAGAGCATCCATCAACTGGATTGGCCACTTAATGTTCCTACATGCTGCTATTTATTACGCAAAATGTGCTATGAGGATATAAATCTAACTTAATGTCAGTCAACTTTGTCTCAAAAGTAAAACAATAAATCTAGTGAGAGGTATGTGTGATATTTGCCGTGACTTAAGAAATGTGAAAACTTAAAAATGATGTATAGAAATTTGAATATATTGTACTCTGTAGCAAATAGCATGGGATGCATTCTTTCTGAGGTATTTTGCTTGACATTGGAGGCCTTATGGAATGCATAAAGGCATATAATTCTGTGAGCCAGCTATTTTTTTTTTTTTTTTTTTGCACTGAGTACATGATGTGCCATCCTCAGAGATTAACCTAGATGTTCTTGAGGCCAGGTTCACTTGTATCTGAGCCACAGTCGTATATTACAATGCAGCTGAGGTGGCAGTGGCAGTAACTCATTCTTTTCTATTCTGCCTCTGCATATTCCACAAAGCCCCTGCTGCTCTGCACTTAGAAGGTCACCTCTTTCATCAGCTATTCTATTTGCATTCCAAATCGTACGTACATGAAAAATCTGCCACTGAGTTTTTGCGGCGGCCCTTCGAAGGCAGATTAGATAGAATTTGCCATACGAACCTTATGCACGCTAACCTTTGCAGATGGCCCCACTATTGTGGAGAAATGGATTGCCTAATAAACCATATCATCCAACATATTTGCCGCTTGGCTGACCAAATAGAGGCTGTGTTTTTTGAGCAAATTCCCTTTGTCAAATTTGTCAGTGTTCATGCTGCCGTTGTACGTTTGGGTCACAGAGAGGAGGAGGCGGGATCCTTAGTGTATCAGGTTAAAGTGCCGACCAATTTGGACTCTTTCTGAAGATGAGACAATTTTTCCACAAGATTTATTTCATCAGAGAGGAATATTTCATGTTCTCCCCACTTGTTTGTGTTTGCCTTCTGTTGTATTTTC
This sequence comes from Stegastes partitus, assembly GCF_000690725.1. Classification (NCBI taxonomy): domain Eukaryota; kingdom Metazoa; phylum Chordata; class Actinopteri; family Pomacentridae; genus Stegastes; species Stegastes partitus. The sequence goes on along the minus strand of NW_007577864.1, from coordinate 650,698 downwards.
CCTTTACTTACTGTACAAACCGAAGTATTTGCAGTGTAGCTCAACAGTGACGGACAATTGCTGGCTACTTATTTCACCTGATTAATCGAGACAATTAATCGTGCACTGCTGTTAACGTTAAGTTTGCACCCTCCATGTCAGTACCTATACCGTCTGCTTTCTCTGCAAGACATATTTCACAGTTGTACTTTCTATTTCATGCAACATTTTTGTCTCAATTACCATTTGGAACCGGTAAAATTACCATAAAGCTATTCTGACATTCGTCTTTATCATTCATCATTGAATTCCCAACATAATTTCCCCTTAATCTATAATTACTGCTGGGGCTAGATGGTGGTAAAGAAACAATGCTACTTCTAAACCTTGCAAGGTTTTCACCAGAAATCTAATTTCACAGTGGAGCCCTAATTCATCGCTCCCAGAAAAACCTCTTTCATCAAACTTTGCATATGAGCAGCCAAGTGATGCACAGGCTCTTAACGGCATGCTTTGCCTCCTTTGGTGAGTTGGCCAACCAATCCATCTTCGTGACTGTGCTCAGAGCCGAGGAGTGGGCAACCGATGCTCCCGTCACCGGGCTCCTGCGGGAGATGGATTGGGGCTCCGTCGCCCACCTCCAGTCCGGTACCAGCCCAGTGGCACAATCTGGACCTCAGCGCTGAGAGCCACGTGGTGGGCCTTGTGGGGCTCTATGAGGGGGCTATGAGCGGCAGGATGGAGGATGCTGTGTCTCAGTCACTCATGTAGAATCCAGATCCTCTGCTCCACAGGAGACGAAGCTGGACCTCCTGTTTGTGTTGCGCAGAACAGAGTGAGGGTGTCCAAGTCATTGCCTGCCTGTGCAGTTGCTAATGCAGGCATTTTATCTATGACAAAATGTCACGCAATAATGTGATCATCAGCAAAAGAAAAGAAAACTTACTGACATACATTGACTTGTTTAGCATATTAAAAGGCAGAAATTGCAATCTACTGAATAAATGTGTGACCTCCATCCTAAGTTATGTCCTTCATTGGCTATTAGTCACTGAACTGTCTGACGGAACAACAAATACAATAAATGATAGCCCTGATTCCTCTTAATCTAATACATCTTTTAAATGTACATCCACCCTTAAAATAGCTTGTCCTTCAGCTGGAGGAGGAGTTTTGTTTCATCCCTTTGTATCGTTCATCATGACTGGCTTTAAAACTGAAGTGAAAGCTTCTTTTATTAATCACAAAGAGCTCAAGTCAAGGCTTTGCACTCCGTCGCTTGCATCCAATTTACAGCGGCGATAATTCATGCTATGCTAAACATTTCTTGTAAAATGTCACTTTGTGTTTGTAATTAATTTCTAAATTAATAAGCAAAATGTCTGAGTTATGGCATCAAACCCTTTAAAACCTTGGTCACTAAATAATGCATCAAGGTGCCACCTGGAATGATCGAGATGATAATAAGAACGTGACTTTGGAAAGACATGAGCACTTCACAGGCTTGGCAGGTTGTTATATACTAGAGTAATGCAACAAAGCTGTGGGCAAATTACAGATGATCTGTCTTTTATCTTTGAAAAAATGCTCCCCCCTCCCCCCCTCTTTTGAAAACTTTGAGAAGAGCAAATCAAAAGCCCCTTCACTCCCCTTTCTTGCATATTAGCACTGTCAGTCACTCTGTCTTTTCTTAATCTCACCACTGACCAGGGTGGCCTGGTCCATAGGATTGGAAGTCATGCTTCCAAGTAGGGAGCTGTGTGTTAGGTTACCTCCTATATGGGGTATCATATGTCCCTCATCTAATGCAAGCTATGGGCCTTTGATCAAAAGAAGACTAAAGAGTGGGGGGTCAGACAGAGTGTTTCTGTGCCCACAGGGTTCAGACATGAGGGCAAATACACCTGTGACATACCAAACAAGTGCACGCATCTCAGACAATGAATCAAATCTGTGTTGCTCACTTTAAACTTGACCACTGAGAATTATATCAGTGAAACAGCCGAGGGCGGGGAGCATGAGGGACTGCTGATCAAAAGAGATATTAGAATGTATTTCTTTTAAAGCGTTTCATTAGAAGTTTTTCCTTCGGTGCAAGTGGCCCATCTCCGCTCCTTCAGTGCCATTGATGGCAACATCCATAACCTGTCCTCTGATATTTCATTCCCATACGGGTGCCATGAACCTAAGATGTAATCGATACAGAGACACACAGGCCTCCTGTGTTATTACAAGGGGGACAATGTCTGCTCAGCTTCCCGTGCCGTTACACAGTTCAGGCTTCCAATTAACCTGAGCGGATCCCCATGCCAATCACACGGGGCTTCTATCGACAAGCCGCATGAAAAGAATAATGTTGTTAGGATGATGTAGCTCATGGTAGGAGGGCTGCTTCTCCCCCCTCTCAGTACTGACAGGGATGAGTGTTGTAGTCATTTATCACCTCCTCTCTGGTCACTGAGGGGCCAAACAGGGCTGCATGCCTCTCACACCCTCCCTCCAGTGGACCACAGTCTGAATAAGTCTGATTACAATAATAAATCAGAGAGATGTGCCCGGGTTTCGCTGCATGTTGTTGAATTGTTTGGAACAGTCTCGAATTTACTCCACAGTGAGATGTAGCCGGTCGGCGTTTTTTTTTTTGGACAAACTTTTGCAGGCGGATAAAATAAAGAGAGCGATTAGCCTGTTTGTTCTGAGTGTGTACGTTGAAGAATTGCAGGGATGTGCAGCAGATTAAGTGGGTTTTAAGGAGTCAGTGGCAGAAACTGATTGACTCATACAGAACAAATTAGAGGATGATTTATAGGATCATTTTACCCTCTTTGTTTTCTCCATCCTCTCTTCATGTTCGAACCTTTCACACATCTTTACCTCGAATGTTTCTGATATTTATCGCTTGCTTTTTTTTGTTTGTTTTTGCACAATAAACACAATTTTCACATCTCAAATGTATCTGTCGGTTGCGGAGACAGAGCAGCATCAAAACTGTGTCATATCTGGTGAAGCAAGTGTGTAAACATACAGGTATGATAACAGTGTAATCCATAAGTACAGAACATACCTGTTTGTTTGTCAGCGGTGACATTTTTTTTTCTTTTTTTTTATAAATCCTGCCTGAAAACAGATGTGCTGTAACTGTCGGAGTGGGACGAGAGATCAATCCATTTATTTTTCCCATGTCTACTGAGAGACAACATACAAATTGAGACTGTATCTAAGTTACAATAGCAGCCAAGTGTGGCCTACTAGGATTTCAGGAGTGATTGAGGGTGTGTTTAGATGCTCAGGGCCAAACTCTAAAAGCATTGTTACATTGACAAGGCCGACGCAAAGAAAGAATGTCTCTCTACATTTACTCCCCCTTTCTTGGGCATTGCTGCCACTGGCGACTTTGATATTGATTATTGTGAAACAAAAATCAGCTCAAGGAGCACGATCATTAAGACAAATGCGGTTCCACTCAATGCCAAATGCACAAAGACCTGAAATTCTCTAAGACATACCTCTGAGTCTCAGACTTTAGAAGATACAGTGCACATTGATTCTCTGCACACTTTAGTTGTCTTGCAGGATTCTATATAAAGTATCCAATACTTTTTTTTAGATTAAATAAAACACTAAGAAGTAGACAAGGAATGGAATCAGTAGCGGGAGAACAAGTATTCTGGTCCTTTACTGCACTAAATGCATCATTACAAGTCAGTCTTGGATTAAAAATGACACATTAATAAATGTTTTTAAGTATTATTAGCAAAATGTACAGAAGGCATCAAAGGAAAAGTATCTTAATTCAGAAAAAAAAGCCTCCCAAGCTATAAAAGTATGCATCAAACTTCTAGAACAACTCAGTCACAAACAGTAAAAGGGAGCTAAATATAGCTTCTGTAATTCCAGCATGTGGTCACTTATTCATAAAAGATAAACTAAAGTGACACAAAAAGCTCCAAATGACAGCAGAAACTCGTTTAGGAAGTTTTTATCAGCAGTATTTAGAGGCTGACCTCAGTCTGAAGCTACTGAGAATCCAGAGAACAGATCATCCTGATCATCCACTGTATGTTATCGCGACATTGTTGAGCTCCACAGTTTTATTACAGTTCTAGAAAAAGCGAGGAACTGCACTGTGTGGGACATACAGTATATTATGCACATTATTATGAACAATGATATTCCAAAACTTTCCTCGTAACCGCGATCAATTTTTCTTGTTTAGCGCAGACACAGCTCTGACTTGAGGATGTCAGTGCAGATTTAATGTGGCCCCCATACCTTTAAAACTTTCCATTTGTTATGTTTGGTCATCCCATTAGTTGCCATTTATTATCATTAGTGTGATAGAAGCCTCTTGCTTGCAGAGGCAAGAAAAAAAAACTCTACATTTTCACATTAGACAGAGCTCCACTGGTGCGTCAGATTAATGTTCCTTTCACAAAAACAGAAAAGGTAGGTGGAACATCAACTTCAGGAGCAGCACCATAACTATTACATTATGTTGTCTGTTTATTTGCTTATTCCCTTGATGGTCGGCTAAGTCCTACCATTTTTCTTATGATGTTTAGAAATAAAGCTCCTCTTTGGTCTAAGTGCATTTTAAGAACCTGTAATTTATGCTTTGCTTGTTCGGTAATAGCTTCGACATCAGTTAGGCTATATTTAGCTACAGGTTAAATTAAGGAGCTAGTGGGCAACAACAGAGTAGAACAATTTCATGCCTCAGAATTTAAGAAAAATCACTACTGTGCATGACTGTTTATAGAGAGATGATTGATTTGATCAGGAATAATGTGATCATTTACAAATTGCATGATAAAACAAAAATATGTCAGGCTCACTTTGGTCTCAAACCTCTAGAGAAGAAAGCGAAAAACCAAAAAAAAGCAAAGAACACAGAGAGAAAAATGAATGACTGTCATTACAACTTTTGAAAAAACACATATGATGCAATGAAAACGAAACTGAATCCATCTTTTGGGAGAGGGCCGGTCTGGATACGTCGGCCTCAGGTTCATGTACCTGCCCTGCCCAGTGTGAGTGATAAGCAACATGGCCCCTAGCAAGCAGGACAGGTGTGTCACTGATTCACTCTGTATTACACCGAACGTGATTAATGGTTTTCTTAATGTATTCGTGGCAGTAATAGAAGTCCCTCACGACTAACCTTGCATAAAAATGCAAATGAATAGAGACAAACTGCCGAAAAAACACAACGGGCAGGGCTAAGCCTGGAAGCCTTGGGAAGTGGGTGTGCATATTTCTTTATTTCATGGAGAACAACTTAAAATTGCAGATTAGCCCTTGTTGTGTTGGCATAATTAAAGATCTCGAGGCTTCGTAAGAAAAATGTAGAAGGCCATCAAGAATCCAGAAAAACAAGTGACGCTTTTTTTTTTTTCTAGTTCTGTTTGTTGTAAGCAACTGGCCACTTTATATAATTCATATTAAGTATTAAGATGCCGTAAATAAACAATTAGTAGTTTATAACACATGACAACGTAGTTGTAAAACTGTAAAAGAGCATCAGTGATTTTGTCAACAACTCCAATCATATGAAGATGATTTGCAACATAATGTAACACAGCTGTTTCATTGTCGTTTTATATGAATACAAAATATGGTGTATTTAATATGTTCGTTGTTGTATGTATTGTGTGTACTTTGAGTAACGTGACATTTAGAAGTATTTCCACTTTTGGTGACAACTAAGACACCAGTGAAGGCCACAAAATATGTCCATGAGCTCCTGAAGAAACTGAGTAAATGGACCTTGAGTTTTTATCAGACTTCAAGTCTAACATGTCTTCATGAGTTTTAACACACTGATATAAACCTACATGTAAATGAATTAGCTATACAGTATATAATCAATATAGTAACTGTTATAGTTGTGCCCTAAAATTAGCTGATAAAAGGTTCTACAACACTGAATTTCTTAATGTTAATAACTACATTATTACACAGGCAAATGTGTTTGCAGCTGCTTTTTACATATATTATTATTTATTTTTATTTCATTACAATCGATACTGACAATGAATACTAAATATGGGGGGATTAAAGTAAAGCATTACCTATAATAGAAGGGGAACGCTTTTTATTTTTAAATAAAAAGGTGAAAGAAAAAGAAATGTCCCTATAGCCAAAAAAAAAATAAAAAAAATCACAATACCATATTGTGATCGGCACATAAACAGGTCAATTCAACATAGACCACAGGACCAGCGTACTACAGCCACAGTCACAGCTACATGGGATCACTTACATTGAATAATAAACATTTCTGAAGTTTACTTGACAGAGCACATCATGATTGCTGAGGCAGTCTGTTCATCAGTAAGTTTTTTCCCCCCCTCTTTTATCATCATAAATAATGTTGATTAATTAGCAAGTCAAAATCGCTGAGGATAATCCATGTAGAATATATCACTGTCAGGAGAACTGTTGAATATTGCATTTACACCAGGAGCATTTTAATTACAGAAGTCTTAACATATTAATTAGGCCTCGGAAGGAACAAAACAGTTGGGAGTGAAGTCCTGAAAAATAACTTTTGGACTAAGATTTTTTTTTTAAGCGCGTCTGTTTTTGTTTCTTATGCTCTGGTTCCTTCTCATCTCTACATTCTGAGACTTGGGTTCTCTGTGAGTTGCATCAGTAATTGTATTATTTTTAAACTGTATTGTCTTCTGATTTCATTTCAGCTGTTTAAGGTGAGGCTAGCTGTTAACTGCTTGTAATATTTAATTGCACACAACAACGAGAAGAAAAGAAATTAACATTAAAACAATAGAATTAGTGTTGCCTGTGGATGCAAATACATGTAACTCTAACCTGAATATTGAACACATTGTCTTTGAACTGATGTTACAAAGTGCAGTTTTTGCAGAACAGCAATATTTTATTTAACTCTATTTGCCACATACATGTAGAAGCATCAGTTAATGCTTTTTTTTTTTTGCTTATTGTTATTTCGATTAAGCCTTTTTATAGCCACTCTTCTGTTAATTTTACATATCTTACAGTGACATATCTTTAACTAGTGAATGTAATCAATCATGTCAGTCAGAGATTTCCGTACATGCAGCAGACTTTCTACTAGAATGGAACAAATGGTTACGTCCTCTTCAGTCTTTTTCAGTCACAACGTTTGAAGGCTGACATATCTACACAAAAGGAGCAGCAGCAGCACATTTAGGAAGTGCTCTGAGCCCAATACACAATGAAGTTAAGCACAAAATGCAGGAAAAATAGATCTGAAGCATAAAACTGCGTTTCCTCTTGCATTACCAGCACACAGGCTGAGTAAAACACAGTTGATATGCTACCTGTGTCTGCAGCTGGATTGATTAGAATATGAGCATATCTGTTCCATCAGAGGCTGGTGAGACACCTTCTGTGTAGACACAGCTTAAAACAGAGGGATTGTTTTGTAATAGGTCTGAGTTTAGTAATCTCTCCAGGCTCCAAAAAGCATGTCTTACTGCTTTATGAAGCCATGACACAGGCCTACTCATATCATCATTCATGAAGCCAGCAACCAGCTTTCTAACACGAGAGCCCATCAGAGCCAATCCCATCAGATGATGTGGGGCAGAGATGAAATTGGGCTCTTTAACTCCCTGTACCGTAACATGCTAATGCAGGACAATGACTCGCTCATTGCCTGCTATTATGGAATGTACTGGAGGTCCAACATGAGGGCTGTGACAGAAATGATTGTAAGATACATGAAAGTGAAGACTTGGGCCTCCTGCAGCTCTCACAGTCAGGTGTGGCGTTGTTGAGGGCTTTGAAGTTGGAAATGAAGATTGATGTCTTGCATTTTTTTTGTTATTAATATATTGATGGTCCTGTCAAAACATTACAAATCTGATTTTCTTTCCCTTCTATATTGATACATTAGCCCAGGTAATTGATGAAAATCCTGTAAAATCCCTTAATTTTTTCCCCTTACATGCTATTTGTCTGCCATCTGCTCCACTTAGAGCTCCCATGGGGATGGTCCTGATAGGTTGAAATCACTGCTGATGAGTCCTGAATGCTCACAAGTTGAATGTTTTTTACCACACCTAGGCACTAACCAGTGGGAGCTCATCCTAAAGCATGTGTGTTTTGTTAAAAATAAAGTCTTTCACAGGGGTACATTCAATTTTACATCTCAAAAATAAAATATACTCATAAAATATGCAGCAAAATGTAAAATATACCAAAAGAATATTATTTTTGCTGATACATTGTGTTAAAACAATTCAACACATGTAAGAAATTCTCATGTTTTCCATTGAGTCTAGTGCTGTCCATGTTCAGCACAGCAACATAAAACAAAAATCCTAGAAACAATCAGTTAAACACTTTGTGCAACTTTTGGCAAACAGTCGGCATTATAGGGATTTAAGAAATGGCTAACTTTCTGACATAATTTATATGGGAAATACACCTTTAAAGTCAAAAAGAGACAACATCATAGGTGAGTAATAGCAGTAGCTGCTCTTAAATCACGTCATGCAAGATAAAGTCAAATATGTCAACACAAAAAAAAGGTGCCTACCTTTTTTTACTCAGAAGTAATGCAAAAGACAAGGCAATCCAAAAGGAATGTGTTCCTCTGGAAGTTATGGTTCATGAGTTTGTGCTCCATAGTGAGGGGCATAATGAACTAATTACCAACCATAATGTCACGCATGATCAGACAGTCACAATGACACTGCCCAAGTAAATTTTTTTCCAACAACTTTCCATTTTATAGTCGGAAATATGTGAAGTCCTGAGTGGATTCCTCCGACATTACAGAATATACATTAAATCTAAAAGATGTATGCTTATAGGATGAGTAGTTGGGTGGGGTTGGGGGGGCATTTAATCTTTCCGTAATCATGACGGGCGTTGATGTGAAATGAACTGTAGCCACTCTCCTTGACCAGTTCGTAGTGGTCAGCGGTCCACGTCCGGGGTACTAGATTGGATTTATTGCTACTGGGCCAAAGGTAACAAATACATGCAATATAAAGGTGAAGATGGATGCCATTATCACTGGATGGATTTTGTGCCCATCATGAGGGGCAACCACACGGAATAGATTGATACTGCGAGCGATGCTTTTATATTAGGCTTATATATCCTAACTGGACAATTCACTTACAAGAAGGCAAAACAGGAAGTGGTTGAACCAAGCATCTCTGCACACAAAAGAGGCCAACTTTCAACACGACTCTTCTTCGGATTATTCAGGAATTTGTGTCATTTCTGTCACCGTTTTTTCCTTTAAATGTCTCAAAGAATCAGACAGGTCAAACTGTGACTATTGTGATTACTCAAAAACCATTATCACCCCCAGAGGTTTCCCTCGGCCGAGGTAGAAATATCTTCATCTCATCAGCAGGGTCGGCTGAAGGTTCCTGGGAGCCCTCGGAGAGATGAGATGAGGTTATGAGAGGTCATGTAGAACAGCTCAGTGTGACAACAAATCAGAGGCCACCCCTCTGGTCTTAGTCACGTGAAACAAAAGGAAACAAGGAGATGAAACTCAAACACAAACCTCTGTGGGCAAACTCTATCACCTCAGAGCTTTGTGCAGCAACAGTGACTTATGGTCTCATTGTGTCAACATAAAGGATCATAAACAGAGAAAGGATTTGCCAAATGTGATGTTTGTTAAGCACTATAGCACCGCTCTTGCTCGATCTTTTTAAAAAAATATTCTAAGTTTGGCTACAGAGACTCTCCCTATTGTGATCTTTTATTAGGAAAATAAAGAAAACCTACATATATATTTTAAAGTGTTTGGTAATAGATTTTTAATGTTCATTTGTCTATGCCCCGAAGGCTTGGATCTTTGACATTTGAAATAATTGTTGTTCGAAGGATCATCACCAGGGGAGGGTTGTGAATAGTGTAGGGACGATTTGAGTAAATGACTGTGTCAGCCTGTTTATTTGTAACATGATTGCCTCGGGTGCTGCCGCAGGACAGCTATTAGAGGGTCTGGCCATAAAGAGATAGAAAGAAAAGCCCAGCGATCACCCAAAAGTTAGCACTTAATGTGACAACTTATCAGACAAAAGCTCCCCACAGAGAATGGGAAAATGAGAGAAAGCAAGAGAAGGAGGGAGGGAGGGAGGAGGACATCATTGCCCACGGACAGAATAATATAATATGATGAAGGAGAAGGAACTGTATCATAATCATAATTATCTGAAATGGCGGCAGTGTCAAATATCACATGTCTATTCAGAGTCCTGAGCTTTGCCCCATATGTTTTAGCATATTGCACAAAGCTGTCCAATCCATGTTGGCCTGAGGGGAGGCAGAAAGCAGAGGACGTCCAGGCTTGTATTTAATTAGATGACTCCAATGCCTCTCGCCTGTGGCAAAGCCTGAAGTGTGAGTGGAGGGTTTACAATGTGGTCTGTAAGAGGTGCTAAACAAACACTGCCGGTCCCAGTGGGCCGGAGATCATGAGAGGATGCATGTCACTCCCAAGATGTAAGCACATCAACACGATGCTGAGAGCATTAAGGACAGAAAAAGAAAGATAGTCAAACAAAGGGGTGATAAGGACGTGTGTTTTAGGTGTGTCTAAAGACAAATAAAGACATAGTTGTTGTCATTGTTGCTGTCAAATTATCAGTATAAATAAGCATTTTCAACCTAACCAAATGTCTTGACAGCAATAAAATGAATTTTATTACTCTCATATCCTGAAATTCAATCATCAAAATTATGCTTTATTAGCTAACCTGAGGTAACGATGATGAAAACCCACAATTATGATTAAAACTGCTCTCTGTCTGCCAAATTGTAGAGAATTCTCATTCCCTTCTAGCAGAGTGCTAATTTTGTTGTTTAATTAATTTAATCTGCTAAAGCCACATTTTGACGCTTAACACGTGACATGCTGACATTCGGATTTTAAAATCTTTGCACCCGCCGTCATCAAAACCAGAGGAAAATACTACTTAAAGGCACAGACATGTCAAAAAAAAAGGGGTCCTCAGAACGCGCCCAGCATCACAAGTCACCACGACAACTTTGGCCGCGCAGAAGAATGCTTGTAATCTCTTCTGGCAGGGACGGATCCTGTGGCTCAGGCCGGCTGTGGAGTGGACAGTCCCATTGTTGCTTCCAACCTCAAAGGAGAATAGGAAGATAGGACGGCAGGCAGGAGGCCGAAAGAAAAGAATTGGGAGAAAAGGGGATGTGGAAGCAGTTAAATATAGTGCAGGGGTGGATGGATTAACGGTGTGGTGTTGACTGGAAGGAGCAGGTAGCAACTCCCTTTAATCCACCTCATAAAACTTAGATTTTCCCTTAAAGTACTGTTTTTGTTTTTTTTTGTTTACGTTGTTATTCAATAAATTCTTCTGGTTTTATTGCTCTTCTTATTTCACAAGACAGTCAGCTGAGTTTGTTATCATTTTTTTTTCATTCACAAGAAAACGCATCCCTGCTGACTGTAGATATGAGTTGCGTGTTTAGATTCAAGTCGGATGTGACTTCCATTTCCCCCTTGGATGATGCGACGGCACAGAGTGTGTGTGTTTGTGTGTGTGTTTCAAGGGGGCTGAGGGGGAGGGACCAAGGTTTTTTGAGATTATGCTAAATCAGGGCCAGTTAGGAGAGGGGGTGGAGCAGAAGGCCAGACAAAGACTGAAGAGGATGCTGCCACTGGCATTTCAATGGGCAAGAGGGTGAGGAATCAAAAAAAAAAAAAGTAGGAAAAAAAAATCCAGCAAGAGAGAGAAAAGCATAGAGTTTCTCCTCCATAGCCCACACTTTTTTCTGGCTCCTCAAACAGATGCTGAGGCAGATGGTGGTGAATTAACAGAAGATGGGAGAAGAAGAAATGGAAAAGCCTAAAATGGGCCCATGGAGGGCAGACATTAAAATATTGTGTGTGTTTGTGCATGTGTGTGTACCCGCATTAGTGTTTGCATTTGTGTGTGTCCGTGTGTGTCCGTGTATGTGTGTGTGTGCGCGTCTGAGAGAGTGTGTGTATCCGAGTACGCAGGTCCAGGGGAGAGGCTGTTAAACAGTATCTCAGCTGGGAGGACTAAAGAGGATGGGTGGAGGATTCCCAGTCAGAGATAGAGCTCGCGATAATAATCACAGGCGTGAAATTACAATGCTGATATTTGTTGCACCCCAGGGTGTGGTGTGGTGGGGCTATCGGAGCTTGGAGAGCCCACATATCACCAGAGGCCTGCGCTGGCTGACGGTCATCAATGATCAGAAGAGCGGTCCCTCGCCCACACCTCTGCCCACTGTGGAATCTAAATGATTCAGCAGTCACTATGTAAAAAAAAAAAAGAAGCTTCACCTGTGATGTTTGAGAGAAAATACAAGAAAGAATCAAGAATGTGGTTTCTCTTGTTATTTTTTTATTTTTTTCAGTTTTTATTTATAGTATTGTTCCCAAGAAATAAGGTTTGTAATAAATAAATTATTAAAATATGCACATTCAGATGTTGTGTTTTAATTTATTGTGGGTGAAACTCAGTCATGCTAATTTTTTTCTAAAGGTAATCCAAGCACTGTTAAACACTTCTTTTAAAAAATACTGTAATAAATTCCTATTAAATTGGAAGAAGTAACATGTTTAAAGCCCAAACTAGCTCTTTAAGCCAATCTGGCCTCAAAACACTTTTCTGAAGTCACGAAATAAAAGTTGAACAGTGTTGTGAGACATACTATTTGCAGTTTTTTGATACAAAATCTGGACAAGAAAGGAATGTGTGTGTTTGAATCAACAGGAATGTTTAGGTTACAGTTGAATTATTGCATGAGATTGTGTCACGTGGTTTGTTCTGATTAGTGGTGATGGGCCATTTGAGGTAAATGGGGCACAGTCCTACTGACTAGGACTACAAAAAAGTGGGGCTTTAGTGGCACTGAACAACTTAGACCCTATTAAAGTTCTGGATTCATTTATGACATAGACAGTGCTCAGTTGCTGTTGTTATTTATCTGTAATCTACATATTAAGGTGAATGACTGGAATGACTAGTTTTATAATAAAAACAGGTTTTTATCTTCTAAAACATCTTTCTGACGTGACCAATAGCTACATACATTGACAGTGCATTACATCAATTTAGGTAGGTTGTCCAAAGTAATACTTGTCACACTTTAAAAAATGCCAATTATACTAGTATGTAGCAGCATCAAAGGCTGAACCAAATGTTTAATGTATTTGTTTTCCCGCCTACAAAGTCATAGAACAAGGCAAATTCTGTTGCAATTGAAACAGTTCAAGTTCTGTTTAGAAAATGATCATCATTATAGGAAGGTGCAAACAGTGATTGGACAATTGCTGAAGGAGGAAAAGTAATGTTGCTGTAATGTTATGTAAGCTTAACTTCTTAACTTATAATCCAATTTAAAATAGTGTTGAGGACGCTGACTAAATCAAGTTGAGTGTCCTCATTGCAGTTTCCAGCATTAGTCGCCATGCAACCATTTGCAACATCATATCCTGATAAGCTTTTGCTAACTTCTGATAATTACTGAAAGTTCACGCGTAATCCTGAGTAAAGCAACACTTTCCTGCCTGTTCATCTTGTTTAACAGTGAAATCAGAAGCAGGAAAGTGACTGGACGTACTTCAGCAAGAATATCCTCTTGGCCACCAGCCAGGCTCTGACAAGATATGACACCACATTTTCTTCCATTCACTCAGTGAAAGAGGGTAAAGAAGCTCATTTTCATGTCCATCATCTCCTGCTCTTGCTGCTGCCTCTGTGAAAGCCCCATCCGCCTCCCCCATTTCTGGGGTGAAAGTGAAAAGTAGATGTGTTGTCAGGGCAAAACTGATAATGGCTGTGGGACACAGACTGATCCCAATTGCCCTGCTTTCAGCCCCTGCCACCCCCATGCTCCCCAGCACTAAGGGGTTCACTGACAGATGGGACGGGGCACTGTGGGACAGAGTGCTGATCTGGCATAAAAAGCCCACCAAATAGGGATTTTTCTTGGCACCAGAGGCCCGCACAAATAGTTTGCTGTTTGGAACCTTACAGCCTCTATTTTGTCGTGCATTAATCATAAACTTCATAGCCAAGGAACATCAAAAGTTTATATTTTTAGAAAGAAAATATATCTTGTTTTTAAAAATGTAATATCAAAATTTAAGCAAATAGAAATGAGTATGTGGCAGAGTCCTGGCAAACTGCTCATTGTGATAATTTCAGCTTAAAGTTCTCCTGCTCATGTATTTATGTTGTGATGAGAAGTCATGACCTTTGAAAGACCTCCTTTAGCAGACCTTTTTGTTTAATATGACTTCTGATTCCAGCTCATTATCAGTTTTGGGATACATTCAACCACATTCCAAACTTAAGGACCAAAGCCAGCCTCTACTCTGCCCTACAGCGTTTAATTTCTGCCATTTGTAAAGGAGCCGAGTGGCTACAATGCATGGTGGTTATTACTTCACAGGCACTTTTCATTCAGATAAGCTTCGCCTCTCAGCAGAGGGAGAGATAAGTCGAGGGATCTATCACCAGAAGGAGCGAAAAGTGAAGGTCATTATGATGTCATCACAAGTTATCCTGCCGACCCCACAGTCCCACAGATTGAATATTGTCCTCTGGAGAGCAGATATAGGACATGAAAGGAAGAGACGAGGGACAGTTACAGAGAGAGAAAGAGACGTGTTGACAGACAAGAAGTGAACAGAGGAAAAAAACTTGAAAATAATAACATATTACAGTAACACATCTACTCAAAACTATGTTGTATTGGAATAGGTAATGTATAAGCTGCCTGTTAGATTTATACCAGAGAGAATAGGTTGGTAAAGATGCACTTTATCTTCAGACATGAAAACAATCCTCCTGCTCTGGCACAATCCCAGCAGGGGCTGGTGGGAAATTGCTGTTTTTACATTTCTGTGTCATTTTCCCATAAGGAATGCGGATAACAAATGAAATATTCAGCCCGATTGTCTGATTTATTTCTTTTATTATCCACAAATATCAGGCCGACAGTCAAAGAATGGCTCGCCCCATCCAGGGGTCTCTTCCCACTTGGGGCCTGACAGCCTATCAAGTCTCCATGCATAAATAGGTCAGGATTGTGTGAGCACTTCGGGATGTTATATTTTAAGGTTTTCACCTTGCAGAATCACTAAACAGAAATTGGAAATTACCGAGAAGATGTATTGTTGTGAATAAGAAGCGAAATAAACAACATCAAACCCACATAAGATCCCGTAGACCCTTAAATAACAGAGTGTTGCTCCTCATCTCTAACATGGCTCCTAACCAGATGAACGTAATCCTGCTGCAGTATAACAGCCTCTTTGTGTTGTTGTGATGTTTGCAAAGCAGGAGAGACAGATGCCCAGTTACGACATCGCGGTAACACAATGAGCCTCATCAGATATTAGTAATTGACCATTAATGAACTCCCTATGATAGCCCACTGAGGAATATACACAAGGGCCCTTTGGGACCATGGGGCGACGGGGGGGAAAGGGCCTCATGGCATTAACATACTCCCAAGGCTACAAGAGGCTTTTAAATGGCCAATCAATACAGAGCATTAGTTCATCATGCCCTCTCAGGGACCCTGGAGGTGTCTGTGTTGAGAGGCAGCACAAAAAGAGGGAAAAGTGTGCTGTCAAGAGCCCTTTTCTTTGTGAATGATGAATGTGAGAAACCAAACATGAGCTAAATTTGCTGTTGGTGGAGGTAATTTCTTATTATCCTATCTATCAGAGAACAAATTCACATTACTGTTGCACTACATGGCTGCTTTAAAAAAAAAAAAAAGAAAAGACAAATTCACCAAAACTCAAGCTTTCCACCTGCGCTGCTCACTCCTGAGAAGCCCTTGTCTTTTCGAAGGCGATACAACATCAACATTTTAACCGCTACTGTAAAACCAGGACAAGGGCATCACAAATATCATGTGACATTTACTGTACATATCCCATTAGATAGCTATGAATAAAGCTAGACTTGCTCTACACCGAGCAGTTTTATTCTTAATTTTCTCATTTGTGTTATATGGCACAATGAAATGGATATCATTACATAGAATAGCACTATCGTACAAATACCATGCTGTGTCCTTGAAGGCAGCATAATAAATGGTTCATCACTGGCAACCAAATGGCAAGACAAATTTATGGCTACTGATCTCTTCTCATCATCAGAGCAAAGTACTCAGTAAAATTTCATTGTAACTTCCAGGGAAATAAATAAATTTGCCCCTTGACCTTGAGGAAAAAAATCCCCTCCCAGCCATCCAGCTGAGATGATGGACCCCTCTGCCTCCATCACTCCCCCCCGCTCTCTGTTTCAATCACCTCCATACATCTTACCTTCTTTGGCACTGTGTCCATACATAGATAGTGGGCTAAAGATAGGTATCTCACCTTCACTAGCTCTACCTCGACCCCCCCCCTGAGATTTGTGCAGCGTCTCTCTCACTGTCTCTGCAGAGACCCCAGCCCCCCTGAGGAGCAGTACAGATAGACAGAAAAGGGGGAGTGAGCAGACAGCAGATCTGGAGGGAGGAGAATAAGTGAAGAAAGCCA
The DNA here is from genome assembly GCF_000690725.1 of Stegastes partitus. Lineage (NCBI taxonomy): Eukaryota > Metazoa > Chordata > Actinopteri > Pomacentridae > Stegastes > Stegastes partitus. The sequence continues at coordinate 634,179 of NW_007577864.1, read as the reverse complement.
ACGAGAGTCGAGGTGCGAGGCGTGGAGGCGGGACAGGGTGAGAAATGACAGGAGGGGGAATATGCAGAAAGTCTCAGTTTAAATCAAGATAAAAGACAGAAATAGAAAATAATAGAGGGAACAAACCCCTGGACGCTGGCTCTCTCTAATGGAAACACATGGCTGAGGGCTAAGGTGTTGTCAGCAGTCTGCCTCCGCGCTGTGACATTCCTGCCTGATAATCTGGCCTGCCATAAAATTAGAATAGCAAATACCCCACTGACAGAGATGCATGTCCTCTCTCTCTTGCGCCACCATAAAAAACTCCTGCCGGTGTCTCAGAACGCGACAAACTTCAATTTAAATTTACAGCTCTGCAAAAGGAGAAGTGATATGCATTCAAAAATTTTAATAACCTATTAAGTTATGACTTCAATTTCATTTTATGAATATTTTCCTTGGGGAGCGCTGCCATCACCGGAGAAAGACAGAAATTTAAAAAAGATAAATAGTGCCATTAATCTATAACATTTCACTCCCATTATTCTTGAAAATGAGAAGTTATTTTTGCTCAGATCGTCGTATAATTAGCTCCTTATACTTGACTTACAAGCCAGAAAAAAAAGGACCACAGTTTGAAATATTTGAAGTCTGTCATTTGGCTGGGAATAAAATCATCATTTGTCTTAATATATTTTCTATGTGACAAGCAGTATTTGAAGTTGATTAGGTTTCAGTAGCTTTATTAATAGGAAGTACTGGATCAGGGCGAGGTAAGTCCTCTGTGTGTGTGAGAACGGCATGTTGTCAGATGGAATTTGCTGCAAAGGTCAGTAAGTCTGCTTTATTCTGAAAGATCACTAAACTATAAATTCTCCGACGTCATTTATAGTCCAACATCGTGCTTTACTGCATAAACTGGTTTTAAGCTGCAAAACTATTAAACAACTCATCACAACTCCACTTTGTAGAGGGTGAATGTGGGAGTGCAGCAGGGTATAATAGCTTTAATCTGTCTGTTGTTTGTCTCATGGGCATTAAACACCATCTTGATATGAGTGAGACTACAGTGCACACAGGAGGGGGTCCTCATAATATTTAATAGGTCATCAAAGGGAATGGGGGGTAGACTGCTGACATTTGCCTGGATAGTTAGGAGAAACCCCAGGAGTTGTCATATGACTCATTACCAGAGCACAGTCGACTTGGTTGCATCATCGTTCAAAGAGACTGTCTGGCAGGAAAATCATAATCCGACAGATATAACTATTCAAGTCACAATGGCCCCATTAAGTAGCATGAGATTTTGATTCTTGTTTCCACCCTGAAAATAGAGACTAATCAGTTAATAAAACTCTATTACTGCCACCGTCAATGAGATAGTTGCGGTCATTAGAGTGAAAAACCCTGTGAGTACAGCGGCCTGGGAGCGTCACAAACTACAGCTAAAACAGCCTCCCGCACGCTGTGTTTTGGATATTTCTCTCTCTGAGGAATCTAACCACCTGCCTCACCACCTCCTCGCCCACTACCTCTGGTCAAAGATTAAAAGCTGAAGCCCTACAACTCAAAGGAGATGAAAGGACATCATTTGGAACTGTAAGATTTTCCATAAAAGAAAAAATGAAATATGGTGGCTGAGCCAGCTGCTGACCTCCTCAGGCCTCCTGGACAGCAGGTGTCGGAGGAGGAGAGTAAAAATTATAGCAAACTCCACTGTCTGTGTTATATCTGAATAGTCCTTACATGTATGAGAAATTAATATATGTCATAAATAAAGGAATTGAACATTGCTGTAACAAGGCACTGTGAGTTTTATTGTCACCAGCATTACGTCTACTTTGTACAGAAACACATTTGGTTACATTTGTGATTTTTACAATCAAAACACAGGATGCAAAAGCACAACAGGTCATGTCTAGGAATTTGCTGCTCATGTTGTTATTGGTAAATAGTGGAAATTCATCATGAAGTCAAAGCATCTGAGTTGTGTAGATGGATTTTTGATTTAACACCATGTGTGGGAAATTTGTGGATAAATGTAGGCTGTTTATGTTTTTTTTATCACAATGTTGCCACAGCAACAAATCTGAAGTCCCCTACTAGCTCGTCATTAAAGCGATGCAGAGGCGGTGTTGTGAATGAACTGAAAATATTGCAGATCTGTTTGAAAATGTAGTGTTGAATTGGAATAAAGTTCAGTTGTAAGAGATGAAACGCGAAAGCTCTGTTGTTTATATTCTCTTTAGATTAAACTGAGATATTTGGTCCAGTGGATAGACTTGGTCAGGGTTTTCCATGCTACTAATTTTGTGTTCACAAAGATCACAAATATATTCAGAAGCAAAAAAAATACTACATATGTTTTTCAATCATTTTCAAATGACATCAAGCTCTGTTATTAAAGTTTCAACAGGGTGGATTTTACTATTTTAACTGTAAAAAAAAAATAAAAAAAAGGGGATTTCAACTCATTCTTAGGCTTTGATTGTCATTCTTTATCCATATACCTCTAGTCTTTAGCGTTGACTGATTTCTGACTGTAATTCACAAAACCTTCTTTGCAAAGAAGCAAACAAAACACGGACATTTGAAAAGAAAAATTCAACTGTCACATTCAAGACCCCTTCAAACTGGACAAACCTCATACCCCTGCACAAAACAACAGCACAGCACTTAAATGCCCCTCACACATTGATTCCTCTCCCGGGGGCCCAAACCAATTTCTCTTGTTTTCAGACACTCTCCCTCCCTGAACCTGCAGTGGCCATCACAGACATTCATCCATCCGCCCAGGATGACTATGACTGATCTAGCCACCAAACGATCAATTTGTTTGCTCTCTCTTTCTGCTTCTTTCCTCTCCGTGTGCGTCTTTCTTTTCCTTCTTTCTCTTCTCTTTCTCTTTGTCTCCTTCACTTCATCCTCTTGCTATTTTGTTGATGTGCAGAATATGATGAAAAAGCGAGAGTGCAGATCGCTTTGACACCGCGCCATGTGAGAGTAACAATGCAATCACTATTTGACCTTGGAGAACAACTAATTCATATGTTCATCCATCTGTATTTTTGACACATGTAACTTGTCATTTCAGTGAGAGCCCACAGATCATCCATGCAAACATACAATAATAATTCTTTACTTGCAGGATTTGATTCTGCGAGCCGCTGACGAAAAAGTAACCGCAAAACTACACCGTAAGTTAATCCTGAGTGGCTTCAGTATGCCTGATTTGTTCAGTAGTATATGTCTCTCCTTCATTCATTAAGCTGTAATTGGATGTGATTCTCATCCAGGAATGCAACATCCTCAGATTCCTCCAAGGCATGCAGGGTGATGATGACAGTGCTAGAAAGAGCTGTTAATCCATCTTGTAATTGCACCGAGCAGATTGCAGGGTTGGACGTGTCTGTGAAAAGGCTGCAGAGAAACATTTGTCACCAGACGCGAACAATAGGAGGCATTATGTATTTGGGTGTATGTGCATGTGCAATGAAAGCCTTTGTATGTATATGCGAGGGTGTGGCGCTTGCATGTGCGTGAGGTCTGTGTGCGCTAAATGAAAGTAAATGTCTTGTTTGTGCACGTGATTCTGGTATGTGCATTAATATAAGGCTCTGTGTGTGTGTGTGTGTGCGTTTGTGTGTGTGTGTGTGTGCGTGGTGGGGGTCCCTTTTCCTTGCTATTCACAGACAATTTGTAAGGCCGGCTGTTGAAGTCAGGCCGAAGCCCGCGGAACAGCTGGAGCCCCTCCATGATTGATAAACGTGGCGGCAAGAACTTCATCTCCCCCTGAATGAAGACAAAGGCCCCACAAAGCTCAGCCAGTGTGTTACGCCTGCCTGTCGTTAAGTGTGGACCGCGGACCTGCCCTGGTCCTCAGCTGGGGGAGTCGAGGTGCCAAGAGGGAGGTCAGGACCCAAACTAATTACCATTTTATGACAAAACGGTTCTTTTGTCGTGGTTATATAATTGATTTACCTTTCAGGGGGAGATCATTATGAAGTAGCTTTGGGAGGTTGGGATTCAAAGGGGGCAAACAGGGATTAGCTTCAGTTGTACATGTTCTCAATGTCAGAAAGGTGAGTACAAGCAAATGTCTACGAATATGAATGCAACTGTTTCAGTAAAGAGAAATAATAAATATGCAAATGAATATATACCCTTAACAGAATAGTTACTACTGTGGCAACAAAAAGAAGTAGACTATACACCACTGAAACTGCAGGAATCACTGACCCTATGAGTGGATATGTGCCATGAGCTATGTGCTTCAACCATGGAAATGACAGTTAAAATCATCATCAATTGCGAATGATTAAAAACATATCACCACGTTGTATTGATTCTGGCAGATACCACCACATTTTCCCAGAGACAGATTTTAACAGAGACGTGCTCAGAGGTCCGCTGCCTCAGTGTCGTAAACTTTTGCCTAGTTTGTGACCCATGCAGGACCAGGTCAGTGAGTCAGAGCAGGGCCAGCTCTGTCAAAGTCACCAAGGGGTGATAATTGTTACATTAGGCTGTGATGAATCCCACCCAAGAATCTGTTTCCTCTGACTACACATTGTACAGGCAATATGTGACGCGACATTTGGTTTTTCCATTTTATCGCATTTTTTTCAGTCAAAGAAATGCTTCCTTAGAAAACAATGTTTATCGGTGCTTTCGAAAATGCATTATTTGCTTATGTGTATAACCCCTTAGTTGAAAGCGTTTCCTTCTATGTGAAACAAATGATGTTTTGTGCTTCCAACTTTCTTTGTTTGACTCAGAGAGCAATGTAGCCTGCGTACATCCATCCTTGACCTATTTAATGGCTGGGTTCTGTTGAAGACCCGCCGCACAAATTGAAAAGTTTTCAGTCGCTAAGTGAAATGTATGGCTCTGCCTCCGGTCCAGAAAAATTGGGGATTGTTCTATTTTAATTCCAAACCCAATTTCAGACACGCTGCGACAAAGTGGATTTCAGACCCGTGCTTGTCGACATTTCAGCTGCCAAGACACACGATGAATGAGTGAATATTGATGAACACAAAAGATGCACCCAGACCATTTTTTTTCCTGTTATCGTCGGTGTGGAGGTTGGGGGGGGAAGAGGAGAGGGGAGGCGCCCTTTGGATCCCCTGGGAGTGAGGAACCCCTCTCCATATTCAGAATATTCCCTATGAAGTTCAGAAAGAGATATCAATCTCACTTTGAGGCTCTGGGCCTTCATTTGTTTGTGAGAGATGCGGAGCGCTGCTCAGATGACTGTGCCAATTCTTCAAATCCCACTTACAGTAGGAGTTCACACAAACACGCACACTATACACTGCAGAGCATCTGCCACTTTCCCCAACCTCTGCGTCCCAGGCATCAGTGTCTGTAGCAGTGGAGTCTGCACTGTGGCACTCCAAAGCCTTGATTGAGGAAGCAGTTGTAGCTCTGTCAGCAGCTGAGAGTTAGGAATAAAAAATAAAAAAACATACAGTGGCTGTTTGGGCAGAAGCAACACCAGTGAATATTGGATAAATGGGCTATTTTTTTGTCCCTGTGACAAAAGGTGAGAGAAAAAGAGAGAGCAAGAAAGAGGTAGCTGGCTATTGATGAATTTCAAATTTCTTCATTAGATTTTTCTCTCAATAAAAAGTTGATAAGCCACTGAGCACTTGTATTCTTTAGACACTTGACCTTTCAACTACACTATATCTGGGAGCAGGATTTTCTATACTGATGATGAAACATTAAGCTGACACGCCAGATGGATTGTTACACAGAGCCTTCTGAAAAGTTGTCCTTGGAAACCTTGGAAAAAAATCAGTCACTTTCAAATCGTACTTGTCAGGTGATTGAATGAATGTGTCTATCAGGGGTTAACTTCAACTGCGACCCCTTAAAACAAGTCTGCCAGTAATTCCTCATGGGAGATTTGTGCATAGCTTTAATCATGGCATGATGAATTCTTGCATGATCTCGTGAATCTTGTGAGAATCCAGCTGCATCTCAAGTTAAATGGTTGTGGTCCCCTATCTGCATGTGGCTTGTTATCTTTCTTGCACATTTCTTCTCTTTGTCCATTAATTCTAAGTTGGAATACAGATGATATGACAGAATGAAACTTGCCAAATTAAGATAAAAGGTCATTAATATATCCATGGGTTTAAAGAAATTAAACATGAGCATTATTTTCACTGGCTTAACCATTAAAATTGAAATCATGTCTCGCTGTTTTCTCTCAAACACATGTTGCCTATTTGCGTGAGATGGAGAGAGCGCTCGCCCCTTTTTGGCGCTCTGGGCTGATAATCATGATCAGAGGTAAGAGAGCAATTTGTGGGAAACACATGTTAGATTGCCACAGTGGAACATTACACTCACGCTCCTCGTGTAGACGTGAGATTCTAAGCTACTGACAATGCAGCAAGAAGGACCGATAATGATTCTAAGAAGTGAAATAATTACATGCATCCCCACAAAACGGCCATTGTTCACCTCAATGAACACTCCCTCTCCGGGTTTCTCCCTTTCTCATATTGTATCTGCTGGATCCTCATGTGCAACAAATGAACAATCACAATTACGGGCTACTGACATTTTAACAGACAGATTATTAGTTATTTTTTGCTTTGCATCTATTTATAATGCTGTCATTGTTTTCCTAAAATCGTACATTTCTACTCTGTCTGTGTGTCTTGGTCCCTCTTTGCACCAGCTTTGCTCCTCTCTCCTAAAGACACCACTGTGTCAGGTGTCCAACCTGGCTGTGGTTTGGTTTTAGCAAGGCAATGGGCCATGCAGGCCTTTTTTTCCCCACAGTGGGATTCTGAGTGGAGTCTTTGCCCTCACATGCGTTCAGTTGGGCCTGCTTTACCAACACTATTGATTGCAGGTGATGTTCTGGACTCAGTCCAGCTGACCTCGAAGGGGAGTTAGATATATCATTGTCCGAAGAGGAACCTCCAGAGACCAGACAGAAGCAGCACACGTGTTAAGCAGTCTGACTTTGTCCAGCCACTACATCTGTCAGCGCTTTGGACACATGCATCTGGGCTGCTTAGCACAGAACATGAGATTCAGTGATTTCAGCTGTGAAACCCAGAATAGACCCTCCACGGACAAATATTCATGTTTCAGCTGCTGTGTTACTTAAATGACCATCCATGCACCACATATTCTTCAACTGCTTCACCTTTTCCTTTTGCCTGCTAATTAGAAATCTTAATATGCAATCATGTTAACATTGGGTCTAATTTGTGCTCGGTGCCTCTTTGTTTCTTACACACCTCACAGCAATTGATGGATATCCAATGAGACGCAGAGTCCCTGCCAAAGGGAGTAGCTCTGCAGCTTGTGACACATCGCTGAGGCTGGGGGGAAGTACGCCTTAAATTAATTAACATCGGACCTCTTGTAGCTGTTCACTTCTGTAAACAAACATTTTAATATGCAGTGATTAATTAAATCTGCCAAGCTTCTCTGCCCCTCCCATAGATCTTCCTTCACTCTTACTTTCCCCATCCTGTTAAAGAGTTTATTATGTGCTGTGCGAGATTCGCAACATCTCTTCAAGTCACACATTTCAAAATGTTTAACTGCAACCTGATGAGTGACATTATATTCCTAGTCTCCCCATTTGCATCCAGAGTTCCCGTTTCATGTATGGTGGAGGCTGTAAGGAGAAAGTGTTACTTGGCACTTGTGAGGAATGGACCAATAAATCGCACATTGCACCAGTCCTGCCCTCTTTAATAGCTTGTGGGTTCTGGCTGTGAGAGAACAAAAAGGTAGCAAAGCCTCTTGGGCTACTTTGACCGACTGCAATGAATAATGGTTGGTCTGACAGATAGTCACAAATGTGTGTTTTTGACATCCAATATACTGTACTTGTGTACTATGTGTGTCTTGTTTTTTTTTCTGGTCCAATAAGATGTTCTCAGGAAATACATCTTGGGTTGTATTTTGAAATGCAGACATCATTTAATCAACTGAGACCAAAGTTTCCTTTTTCCAATCAAGTAAAACCTACAAGCGTTCGTCTGACTGCATTATAAGCACAGAATAATGGATAAATAAGACAGTAATATATGTTAATTCTATAAATGAGCACGTCGGCACTGAGCGGAATCCGTGGGCCGGCTATATGAGAAACACAACTGTGCCAAAAACCTATGGCTTAAGGTTTATTCGGCGAGATTTCTTAGTCAAGATAAATAAATTCAAACACTCCAATAAATCCCTCAAATTATCTACAGTGGGTAGTTTTGCATTTATCACATATTGGAGAGAAATAAATAAATAAATGAAAAGATTGCATGAGTTTATGGAAATCCAACATCAGCAGGGAATGGATGCGGACTCAAGGGGCATCACTGCACAGGTAAGCTGCTTTTGGAGGGTTCATGTAAATCCTAAAGTCCAAAAGTCAATTACTGGGGCATCTCAAGCGTGTGTTACTGAAAGACTCTGATGTTTTATTGAAGAGAGGCTTTAATTCATCAGGCTTCTCAGCTCCCTTTCATGCAGCTTGGAGAGGGAGAGCATGGTACCTCCTTCAGATGGCCAGTGTCATATATCACACACACACATAGAAAGAAAAGAGGGAGAGAGAGAGAACACACACTAATGCCCAAAAACAACTCTCAGGTGGTCTGCTTCACTCCACTGACCAGACCATTACCCCCTACACACACACACACACACACACACACACACACACACACACACCCCTCTCAGTGCAGACCACACAGACTAAACAAGAAACTCTAACTCAGCCATTCAGCATCTTGTGGTCTTTTTGTGCACCATTATCAGCATTTCAAACAAGCCAGTGACGAATTTTGATTTTTTAAAAAAACATATTGCAACCATGCAGGACTTTGCTGCATTGCTGGGCCCTGAGATCTGACTGAAGCGCTTTCTTTTGATACACCTTAGTAGCTCATTTCATCACAGCTGGCTCGATAGTTTGGGGAGGTGGGAGACACCGTGTTATCCCGCCATCGCTACCTGCTGATCACAGTGCGTCTCTGTGCTTAAGTCCCACTGGAATATTCATAAACAAATACTCTTTGCAGGCTGACACACACCATCACAACAGAATGAGCACTCTGTCTGTCTCTAATGTCTCCACAGCTGGAATTAAGTCTCATGGTGGCATGGCCCAGAGTAAGGCAAGCAGACAGCTTATTTTTCCACTGTGATTAGCCAAACTGTGCTCCTCATATACAAATGGAAATGGGATGTGCATGAGTGTCCCCCTCTCCTCACCCTCTCTCTCCCATCTGTCAAGACAATAGATTTTAATCTTTAATCCATGAGCAGCCATTGAATACTGGAGAATTACAAATTACAGATGTTTTACTGTGCTTTTTTTCTTTTTTTTTTTTCTCTCCTTCCCATAAGATGTCCTGCCCACTGTCTGTCTCCCCTGTTTGGGCCCTTCAGCTACCTACTGATGTTACAACGCACAAAGGTGTTCGCACTACAAACAAACATGCACAGCGGAGAGAGGAGAGAGACACACACACACACACAAAGTACGCACATTTCACACACTCATTCTGTGCCATCATGGTACCATATGACACTGTCATCATTTGGTAATTAAACCCTTGCTGGCTTTAAATATGAAAAGCTGGCAAGAGTTGATGATGATGATACTGGCTGTCGCTCAGCCCAGATTTCCAACAAACCATCCAGACACCAGGCAGGAAACATATTGTCACGTTGTTGTCTTAGTTTGGCCATCCATTTCCCCCCAGAGGAAAAAAAAAAAAAAACAAGATACAAGATATATAATTGGCTATTTATATACTGTTTAGAAATTTAATAGTAATTTAAAAATGTTTATAACAGTGAAATTTTTGTTAATTTGCTTGAAAAAACAGGAAGAAAAAAAAAAGAAAAGAAATACATCTGACTTGAAGCCGGTCTATGGTGTGATAAATGATGGGCACAGCCTGGTGCATAGAGTTACAGTGGCCTCCGAGCGAGGAGGTGCCAGGGAGAGATGGGGGGCATGAAGGGTGAAGGGAGGGAGGTTTATTTAATGTTCAGCCCATGAGCAAGTGGGACACTATTTTTAAAAAACGGGGCGAGGAGAGGAGGGGGTGGGCGGTGTGGTTGGGGTTTGAGGATGAAGGGTGGAAGTGTAGGTGAGAACTTTGGCTGTGTGTGGAGAGGAGAAAGGAAAAGAAGGGTTTTACAGATACATACCTCAACATTAACCCGACCCCCCTCCCACCCCACACTCCCGATTCACCACCATCACACTCCCTCCCTTTCAGCCCGCTGGCAATCTTGGACAGAGTAGATACTGTTGACCAGTCTAATGGACTACGCCATAAGATCTCTCTCTCTCTCTATCCCCCCCTCCACAACACCGTCCAACCAAAATCACTCCTCTCCCTCAATTTTCAATCTGCCTCTCCTGCAGACTCCGGTCATAACCCGTAAATGTGGTGTGTGGCTCTGAGAAGAGCTTAGGTTCCATTACTGACAGCCCACACAGCTTTATGGCCATTTAAGATCCTCGATTTGGGTTCCTCCCATTCGGATGCTCCTGCAGACCCCCAGTGTGTCGCGAGAATAGATAGAGAGGGGGGAAAAAAATACTTATTAAGATCGCTAATGTCCAGATGTTTTTTAATACACACAGCAATAAACAATGCCACTGTAATGATAATCTTAAAAAAAAAAAGACAAAAGCATGCCTGTGTGCTTGTTTTTGATGCTAAAGGTTAACATAAATAACAAAATAAATAATTATATATAATATAAATATATAATATGAAATGAGATTACTTCCTACTGAGCATAAAAATGGTTAATGGGCAGAGTTTATGCTTCTATATTTATGATTTTACTTGCTTTTTTTTATACTTTATTCAAATGTGTGTGTGTTTTTCAGTCATATTTTAGGTGAAATAATATATTTTCTATGCAAAAATGAGTCATTAAAATAGATCAGGACGCGCATCTGTAATGAAAATCTGATGTTTTCAAAAAGCGGACAGCACCCAGCCTCCTGTCGAAATAGCATTTTAAGTAAGGAACAGATCTTCTCAAGCTGAGTGTAAAGTGTTCCATAATATCCATTACTGGTCCTTGGTCCAGTGGCAGTCTTATTGCCATTTCTGAACTTCAAGCACTGTAAAGAGTGTTATAATACAAAATGTTTGTTAAATAGCCGATAGAGAAGCTATAATCTTTTAATGTTGGATTTTATAGCTTTACCACGCTCTGTCGTTCTTGTGGATATTGTAATATTGCATTTTTACTGGTTATTCATCTGTTAATGTTCCAGTTACTAAGTTTTATACTCTCCCTTATACATTTTCTTTTTTGTATTCCCTTACACTGTTAAACACACACAGAGAAAGTTTCCTGCAGCAAAGTTTGTCTTTGTGATATTTGACTGGACTGAATCAGTTGTTGTAGTTTTAGTTGGGATTGGGGAGGGGGGGGAGCTGGGGGAAAAAAAGATGAACTATTGAAAATTAATAATTAAATCCATATGTGTGTGTGTGTGTGAGAGAGAGAGAGAGAGAGAGAGAGAGAGAGAGAGTGTGTGTGTGTGAGAGAGAGAGAGAGAGAGAGAGAGAGAGAGAGAGTGTGTGTGTGTGTGAGAGAGAGAGAGAGAGAGAGAGAGAGGCCTGCACATAAAACTGCCACAGCCTACTTCCTAAACTAGTTTTACTAAATCATAGTTATAAATAATGACATCTCCCATGCTTATGCTTTATCTTTTGCAAAATAGTTCCACATATTTTACATTTTAAAAACAAAAAACAGAAAAAAACAACAACATAATCGTGAATAAAAGTTAATTTTTAAATAAAATATTATGTCAAGACCAAAAAAAATAAAAAAGAAGTTCAATAGGCTACATGTGATCTGTGATGTTTTATGAATGTATTTCCATCGGGGTTCAGTAAAACAGTGGAAGCTGTTTGCAAACTCAAATCTTTTTTCTTTTCTTCTTCCAAACACATTATAGGCAAGTTTTAGTTTCCTTTTAATTCAGCACCTGCAACAGTCTGTGTTCTTTGATTTCTATTTTTCTTGTCCCTTTATCAATTCGTAGCTCATTGGAGCAGGGTTGCTTCCTCTTTTTGTTGTCGCCTAAACCGTTTAGTTTTGGATGATCGGTCAAAGATTCTGACAACCAGCGGGGAGAAGCACCGACGCCCAGCCGGGGAGGGAGCGCAGGAGGCCGGACAGATCTACTGGGCTGCATCGGGGAGACGCACCATTAGACAAGGGAGAGCCATGGCTCACAGCGCGGGTCGATCAGGTAAGGATTTCTCCCTCTGCCTCATACTAATGTCACTGTTTGTTTGCAGGTATGTTGGCTGCACTGAGCGGGACAAGGCTGTGAGGCGGATTGAGCTTGCTGCTTGTGTATTCATCTGGATTTTTTTTTTTTTTATTTCACGTTATTATTATTATTTTTTTAATCAAACAAAGAATTCTGCGGTTTTCTTTCTATATTGTGCAATGATTTTATGTATTTACACTTTGATTTTTGATACCAAATAATATCAGAAATTAAGGTAAGAACATTATATTTGTATATTATTATTATTATTATTATTATTATTATTATTATTATTATTATTATTATTATTACAAATTGGCTTAATAGTCCATTAGCATCACCTATATTCCTGAGGCTGTAATTGAAAACATAGATCACAATCTAATTCACCTCTCAATTTTGGGTTTAGATGGGAAGATCAATGGAAAACAGTTGTAATGATCTA
>NW_007577864.1:585120-619771 GCF_000690725.1 Stegastes partitus | reverse complement strand
AAAAAAAAAAAAAAAAAAAAAGAGGAATCGTCCTCAAACTTGTCCAGAGGGCAAGCTGGACGCAACACGACGCCCTGTGCCATGAAGTCCACCAAAGCTCTAAATAACAACTAAACATTGTTGTTGTTGTAGCTGCAAAAATAAACACATGCATTCAGCAAGAAGATGCATGCATCCAGCTGGAATGCCATCTCTATAAATTTCACATCTAAAAATATGCCAGAAAAAAAATCTGCAGCTGAATGAGTTAATGCATGCAGAAGTTAATGTTAACCACCTGCTACAGCCCATTTCATCTAAACGTGTGAATCTCCTTCGATCGCATGTTTCCAATCGGATTGACTCCTAGCACCACAGATTAAGAGTGCGTAATTCGCGGCAGTCTTACCATCAACCTTTGACCCGGCCAACCTCAGCAGCATCCGCCCGCCCGCCCGCCTGCCTCCTTTTACCTGCCTGTCTCGCAGGAGCGCAGCGGCCCTGCGGAACTACACTGTGTGAGCGCCATCTACAGAGCGCTGCTGCGCACAGGCGGCCGGCGGATGATGAGGAGGATGATGGTGGTGATGATGATGATGATGATGATGGCCTACTGACTGACTCTCCCTCTGCAGGCTGCCGGCTCACCTTGCACACCTCTGCTGTGACCACACACACACACACACAGATAAACACTGTGTGGGCTGGAAGCACTGCAGCTCTGGTTTGGAACTGAAAAGCTGGTGTTTGTATCAGATCTCATCCATGCACAAGTTACAAAGACTCAAAGCTTTTGTTTGCTAAAATATGCTTTTGTGATAAATTCAGGATTCAAGGAAGCAGTGAGAAGCTGGAAACTCATCACATTGCATACTTGTAAAAACTATATTAAGACTTCACAAGGTGATGCCCCCAGCAAAAAAATGAAGAATCTTATTATTATTATCCAAAAACATTTTCTGTAACTGATGTTTTAAATGTTTTGTTTTTAGGATCTACAGCTAAAATCCCTCCATGTGCGCATCCCTGAGTCACAGGCTCCAGTGTTTCTATTGGGAGTCCTGCATGAAAACGTCTGATCGCAACACAGCCTGACAGTGCTTTACCTCTCTTCTACCCCCTGCCTTTAATTTCCTTGATTCCTCACCCCAAAGTCTCATCATTTCCCATTTCGTCTCCCTCCCCTTCCTGGCTGTCGGATGCAGGGACCTCCTCATTTGAGCTGCAGGTTTTTACGTGGGCGAATCACAAAGTGTTGGAATCTATTGCCTTTGTCTGACAAGTCATCCATCTCTATGCAAGGGGATCTGTGGGATGGAGGTAGGAGGGGGTGATCTGTGGGACTGCAGCTTTTAGAAACAGACACACAAGGAGAGGGGTTTCATTCTCAGCCCAAAGCTTCGCTCAGGCACAGCCCATTCCGGAGGAGAGGGGGACACACTGCTCTGTACTCCGCCGTGTCCATGTTGTTGTCATCTCCGCCCCTATCTGATTAAACCACAGAGCCCGCCGCTCCACCAAGCCGTCCACAGGAGAGGGATTTTTTTTTTCTTCCCGGCCGCAGATTGCAGAACGGAGCTGTGGAGAATCAGCGATTCTTGAGTTTTTTTTTGTTCCTCATAATGTCCGTTAAACACAAACAGTGAGCCGGTTTGAGCCAATGTTGCTGCGACTGGTGCGCTTTGCACACGCGTGGGTCATGCTCTGCACCTGACAGCTCCTTCTGCAGACTTTTGAGTTCAGACTTGAAACAGGAGGAAAACTTAGCATCGCCCCAAGAAGTTGTTCACTGCTGCAGCCCGCGGACTCTTCCCACACGGACTGTTCTACACCAAAATATCAATCCTTGTTGTTGTTGTTGTTTTTTTTACTCCTTTAAAGCTGCATCACCGAGGCGAAACGGCGACTTCAGTCGATTACCTCTCTTTCCTTTGCTATCCCATGGATATTCACTGCAAAGCAGACCCCTTCTCAGCGATGCACCGTGAGTATGCTGAATTAGTTTATAGAGCAAAACATCGCTGCGATTTAACTTTAATTCCTGCACAAATTAGACCCAGTGCGTTTGGAACGATTGCGCTTTAATTTACGCACAAATCAGGCAGTTAGAAATATTTAAATGGATATATTAATATATATTTATTTGAAGTCCACTGAGGCTCGTTGTTTGGCGACGTTTTATTTCTGTATCTCAGGTGAACACAGTTCTTGGCGATTCAAGACATTTTTTTTATTTTTAAAATAGTTTACGGTCCTTTAAAACATTGGCGTTTTACCTAAAGAGTCATTTTTTAAAAATAGGTTTAAAAGGAGTAATTTTGAAATGAAATAAAGGAGAATAGAGGAAATGAGAACACATGGCTGCTGAAATGTTTTAGAACAAGACAAATCTGGGGAACTTTTAAACGCACATGGGACGCTGGAGAGTTTAGTTTTTATTCTTATTTTTTCGTGAAGTTTGTTGTGGAAACTTTATGGACTCAGAGGTCAGTTAAAGCGGGAACACAGAAGCTGCTTCATGCGTACGTTTAGTGTTAAGTGAGAAAATGGGGGAATTTAAATACAAAGCTTTTTATTACACGTGAAACGACGAGATGCTTTTAGGGGAGACAAGAGCACGTTGTGTGTAAATGTTATTCTCTCACTTTAGATGTTGGTGGTAAAAGAATAATAATAAAAAAAAAAAAAACGTCCTGCCGGCTGGAGTAGCTGTTGTTGTAACTGCTGCTTTTCTTCACGTTTTCCTCCATATGATATGCGTAAAGAAGACCCGGACTCTGCCTAAATTATTTATCCCCTCCTCATTCGCACAATCCGCGTTGGTAATATGAGTTATCAAAGCTTATTTTAATTATTTACAATAATTGTGCAAGGAAAATTAAACAGGTTGAAACATAATATGTGCGACATGTGTTAGGCTGCAGTGCAGTGGAGATGCTCTTGGAAAATATTGCCTAACCAGGCCAGTGTGTAGGGAGAGGAGGGGGGAGCTTTACTGGATATGTTTTTAGTCTTTAAAAAAAATTGAAAAATAAAATAAAATTACAGATGTGTTTTGATTTTTAGGAGCCAGTATTAGATTTTTTAATTTTACGCACGGTATTTGAACGCAACGCGAGATGTTTAAATTGATTCCTTTTTATTTGGAAAGCTTCAATTAAATTCCTATCATGTATTATTATTATTATTATTATCATTATTATTATTATTAGCTGCTGATTTAAAATATTTCAGGCTGCTAAAAATTCCAAAGCGTGTATTTTTGGTTTGAACACACGCAGCACAAAAATAAACGCGCGCACATGGAGGGAAAGCGCGTCTTCTGCAGGTATGTAATGTTATGTCCCCCCTGCCTGTGTTGCTGTTGTATCCCACGCAGGGCACGGCGGTGTGAACCAGCTCGGCGGGGTGTTTGTGAACGGCAGACCCCTCCCGGACGTGGTGAGGCAGCGGATAGTGGAGCTGGCCCACCAGGGCGTCCGGCCCTGCGACATCTCCAGACAGCTACGGGTCAGTCACGGCTGTGTCAGCAAAATCCTCGGCAGGTAAAAGGGGGGATCCACTACCAACCAGAGCCCTATGTGTGTCAAACATCAATCTTTCTATAGCTCCTATATATGCGCACCCAGCTCTATTTCAGCCTCAGTCATCGGTTATATAGGCAGGTCATTTTTTTCTCTTTTTTTTCCCCCTTCTTTCTTTATTTTTTATTTATTTCTTATTTTATTTTTATTTTTTGCTTGAACACAGCAGTTTTGCGTCCGAGATTTTTTTTTTCCTCATCCATCACCTGCAGCCTCGCAAGAGAGAGAGAAAAAAAAAGCATCATAATCATGAAATAAATGTTAGGAGGGGAGTTTACAGCTAAATATTAATGATAGAAAGAAAAGAAAAATATCCGAGAGAAATATGAGGCTGTTTTAATATTACAGGAGAAAATACCACAACCATGAGACGCAAATTGGAATATTAGGAAGATTAAGAAAACCACAACGGCCAATATAAACTTCAGTCCATTGGAGAAATAAAACATCAACACTGTCCGTTTCTTTATATATATTTTTTTCTATCAGTGTAAAAGCTACTTGAAACCTAAGAAATTAGCTCATTTTTTACTTCAGAGCACAAATGCTGTGAGATAATATTTTGAAATATATTTTTTTCAGCTATCAGAAGGCATTTCAGAGGTATTTCATTTCACACACACTGAATGTTTGTCACCAACATTTACCAATAGGTCATGGTGGCATGTCGTGCATGCTACTGTAAGCTCATGCAGACTTGAAAAAAAAAACAAAAAAACAACCTGAGGTCCAAACTGTGCTCTTACAGCTAAACTGTCCTTTTGTTCTGTCCGTCTCACTGCTCATATTGTTTCATTTTAATTACACTGCTTTTCGTTGAAAATCAGCTCTGTTCGCCTTCCAGCTGACACTCAATTAGGCCCATTTTACAGCACACTTCCACACCAATTAATAGATTAATGCCGCCATCATATTCCTAGGTAATTTTTTTTGTGTGCAGTACATGTAACTGCAGAAGGTCGATGGAGATTTGTTTCCACACAAACGATTCTTTATTTTTATTTTATTTTTTTAGTCACCTTTCTCATTGATCACACGAATGACTTGATTTTGTGAAATGAAGGAGGGATCCAGATTCAGGAACACTCGCTCTGTCCCCATGCAGGTACTACGAAACCGGCAGTATTAAACCCGGAGTCATTGGTGGCTCCAAACCAAAGGTCGCAACTCCGAAAGTGGTGGATAAAATTGCAGAATATAAGCGCCAGAATCCAACCATGTTCGCTTGGGAGATAAGGGACCGACTACTGGCTGAGGGCGTCTGCGACAACGACACGGTTCCCAGCGTTTCATCCATCAACAGGTAGGTGGTAATAACGGTTTTATTCCATTTTATTATATTATGGAAAGCGTGGCAAATTGCGCAAAGGCGCGTAAATTCGCCCTGAAACGAAGCTTATTTCTTTCTAAATGTGTACATACACATAAGAGGAAAAAAAACGCAACTGAGGCAAATTGGATTAATCAGGCGGTATTTTCTTTGCGTAAATCATCACCGAAATAAGCAGATAGCTCCTTTATCTTCGCATACAAGGCTGAACTATAGTCAATTCCAGCCGAGCCTATCCGGGGTGGTCTCACAAGTGCAATTCAATCCCCTGTGCGGCCCTCCACAACACAGGCAGCACGGGAGCTGAGGCTGGGGCCACGAAGAATCACATCTGTCTCGATAAAAACCGATCAATACCGCGTAACCAGATCCAGAGGCAGAAGGAAATACCCAACAAAGTCGTTCAATACGCGGACCACACTGCGACACAGGAGGCAGGAGCCTCTTTATTGCCAGACAATTGCTCTGTTTTCCAACACCGAGGTGTGGAGCGACAACAGATCACACATTTAGGCTCACAGTATGGTTGAACAATTCCTGAATTATTATTATTATTATTATTATTATTATTATTATTATTATTATTATTACAATATAATTAGTAAAATATAGAAAATTGAAGAAAGTGACATTACTCCTGGCCTGACAAAAAGTGTTGATTAAATGGACTATAAAAGAGTTTCTGTTCTGGTGAAGCAGCTACAGACACCCTACACCTTCACCTTTCCCACATGAAGCGGGACAGCAGCAGTGGACAAAGTCTCTTTAGACAGAGGACGCTGCTGCTGAAAAGCCCCACTGCATGTGTGCAAAGTGAAAAAGCCCCGTAGTGCTCTGCCAGTGATGAACTTTGGTTAGGAGGCACTGTTCCAGAGAGCTGGTCATCAGCATTACATTTTAATGAGCTGAAGAGAGTCTCATAACACATAGCAGCTAAATGCAGGAGAGAGATGAATCTTTACAGAAAAAGAAGAAGAAAAAAAAAAGAAGAGAGAAACATTTGGAAATCTGGCTGCTTTGGAAATGATGGTGTCAACAGGTTCGCTGGCACCATTCTTTGTTTTCACCTGTTGTGCATGAAACCAGGGAAATATATTTCTTTGATCTTTTTTTAAAAAATATGTTACTATATTAGTGATAATGTGTTCAGCTTTGTGAAACAGCACGATTAGGACAAGCTGTGTCCTTTGAAACCACTTTGGCTTCCACATTAATGATTAACATCAGACTTTGTGCACAAATCTGCATTTTTCTTTTTTAAATTCCTAAAGCATGGCCTCACAAATCACAACAAAACAATCAGCCGACTTCACTCGTGACTTTTAGTCCCCCAAATTCTGCATTGGCATTCAATAACGGTTAATTGACATTTATTTTACTGCATGTATAGTATTTTGACCATCTTAACATTAACTCCAGTGGTAGTTGCCTATAATTTTCACATGTATGGCTTTTTTAAAATATTGTTTGAATTTCTTGCTGCTGCTTGTTAAAAGGGAGGGTTGGGAATAATGTGGAGGAGGAAGAAAAAGGGAGGAATAGAGGCAGAGAAATAGACAGTGGACCCCTGGTGGTCTCTGTGGTTAAAGAGCTGACCTCTGCTCTGTTGACTAAAGAGGATGTCCTGGCTTTAAACACATTTTTCCTGCATGAATTATTAAAGATTACACAGAGACTGGGTTGCACTTTGTTTTGTTGTCGCAGAGAGGAGTTTCCACCCGCTGCACCATGCCCAGTGGACAAAGGCGTACCCATAAGCGGCTTTCAATCATATCGATCTACATTTTAATATTTCTTTGGGGATTTTTTTTTTTTTTTTTTTACATCAGCCAAACACCGAAGTCGTTAATTCACCCATCCAAATTGCTTATTCAATATCAACAACATAGACTCGAAACAAAGTCCTTGAATTTATGAGACTCCCTCGAGTCATGAGGTCAGATAACTGTTGTGGTGAGATGTTAGAAATTCAAATAAAATATTGATGTGTGTTTTCTGGAGGAGACTACTAGCCTTTGTTGCCCTGCCTGAAGGAGAAGAGTATGGAGGACACATGAGATAGTGAGGGGAATGAAAAGAGTCTGATGTACATTTTTTTGCCCCTGAGGAAGTTAACCCCGTAGCTGCCTGATTCAGAATTGATGGCTTATTGCTGGATGCTGCATGCACACGTGGACGTCATTCGCCCTCATCTGCAGTCTGTAAAAGTCTGTTTTTGTCACACTTCTGGAGTGCGAGGGGCTTCCATGTGGGATTTCTGTGGGTATACAACGCTGCCTGTTATTCAATGATCTCACGTTCATCTGTCAATCAAAAGATTACCATAGTCATGCTTTAATGTAATGCGATCATGTCCCATAAGAGCTAAAGCTGAGCTCGTGTAAATCCCACTGTTACAGTTTGTTTTACTAAAAGAATTACAGCAAGCGTCACATTTACAAATGTAAAAATCATCTCCAATTTAGCTCTCGTAATTTTCAGATTATTGTGACACCTGCTTTTTTTATTTTTTTATTTTTTTTTCCAAAGTGTACCACAGATTAAACGACATTGGATGTGGCAGTGGTCTCAGCTTGGGCCAATGAGATACTATTGCTTTCCTGTCACATATAATTTATAGATCACCATTTGCATCTGCTGTTCCTCGCCAGCATTTGTCGTCAACTTTTCTATCTGGGAGTCCCAATCAATAGGCTCTGATTCTCAGTGAGCCTGGAGGATTCCTGTGTGCTACACTTAGCGAGTAAAAAAGACCACAAAAAAAAAAAAAACTACAACGGACACCTACCTGAGAGGTGACAGTGAAATAGAGACAGAAATAGAAAAAAATTGAATTGGAGGAGAGCAAAGAGAAAGAAAAGGAAAGAGAGTGATGAGGGTTTTTGAAAGACAGCCATTGTAAAGTACAGTAAAGCAGATAGCACAGTGGACAGCAAAGTATAAATGAGAAAAGAGGATGAGGGTGGGAGTGAAAGATCAGGTCTGAGAGATGGCGAGAGAAGGAGAGAGCGAGGAGGAAAGAGGGAGTGGGGAGCAGGAGAGGGAGATTATTAGAGTTGGCCAGGTAGAGCCAGTGAAGCTGATCATTGAGGTGAATTGATGTGATTTCATGCTTTGTTTGCAAGATCATTCAGACCAAAGTGCAATGAAGACTTTCCCGCCACATCACATCTTACTGGTATAGGGACTTTATCATATTTCTAACCTCAGAATCCAGCTAGATTGAATCCACAATCTCAGGGGGCAGCGCCTATTCAGCCTCACACAGGAGCACAGAGATTGCCCCCAAAGCCCCGAGATTGGCTATTTGTGACAGGGGGGCCTGAATATGAGGATACAAGCGCTCCCCCAAACGATGGAGCACTTGTACATGCACGGACGTAAGTGGACGTGATGTGCCACGTTTAAGCGTCCCGCGGTGGCCGGTCCGGTGTGAAATCTCAATGCTCTGGAAGCGCTATTGATTGATCCGTGTCTGTTGTTCACTTTGCCAGGATTATCCGCACCAAAGTCCAGCAGCAATTCCACCCGTCCCCTGATGGATCTGTTACGCCGCTCTCCACGCCCGGCCATACCATAGGTGAGCCCGACACGGACAGATTACAGTCAAATGAGCCAATCAGGGCGGCAGAAAGAGGAAGGAAACTATGACCCATATGCACCTGAATAAACGCACAAATAACCCACTTACTCCGGCGTATACTGTACACACACACACACACACACACACTAACTCAGCTTTCTCCGTCAGTGCCCAGCACAGCCTCCCCTCCTGTGACCAGTGCCTCCAACGATCCCGTAGGATCCTACTCCATCAACGGCATTCTGGGTATTCCCCGCTCCAATGGCGAGAAGAGGAAACGAGACGATGGTAAGGGAGACACAAGATCCTTTTGTTTTTCCGTCCTTTTAATTCTCTTCATCACTCATCTCCTACTTTTTTTTTTTTTCTTTTCTTTTCTTTTCTTTTCCTGTGTGTGAAGAAGATGGCATTTATGACAGCGCTGCAGCCAAGTGTGTTTCTGTGTGCCGTCTCCAGTGACTTGTTATGTTGTATATCAGGCAGGGCAAGTGTTGAGAGAGTGCTGTGATTCAATCAGCTTTTTTTGATGCCCTGCGTTTTACCATACAGATATGCCTACAGAGCTGCATCTCAATTTTACACCACGCTCAGACGTACTGTAGATATTCCATATAGCTGTCATACAACTCTAATCCCCCTTGGCAAGGCATCAACACTGCTGCTCTGTGCTTTCATTCTTGTAATGGTAGAAAAAGAAGCTCTTTTGTGATCCCCTTGCACGGATGCTATCAGCTAATATTCTGCACTGTATAAAAACACAAGCAGATCTTTTTTTTTACTCAGTAGTGATGCATTAAAACAGGGCAAAAAAAAAACAAAAAACATGAAGACGTCAAATGATAAAGTTTTTTTTTTTACTACACACTAGCAAGGGACTGGCAAACAAATAGACCTAGATACGCTCAAAGATTAAGTGGAAGCCTATCCGGTCCAAGCCAGAATTTCTCATTCCTAGGCAAGAGAGTGGACACACACTGCCTGAGGGCTAATAGATTATCGGTTGTGCAAACAATTGGCTTTTTTTAATGCCTATGAATTAACATGTCCCTGGTGGAGGCCTGAACAGGTGTAGGAACAGACCGGTGGAGGCAGGGAAGGGGCTGCGCGTGTGCCTGTGTGTGTGTGTGTGTGTGTGTGTGTGTGTGTGCGTGCGTGCAAATGTGTGTTTCTGTGCTTTGAGGTGGCTGATGGGATGATATGGTTGAAAATGATCTCAAAGAGCACTTATCAAAACAGGCCACTTCCTTCTTTTATGTTTCTGTCTCTTTAGTTCTCTGGAGTGGCAACCACTTGGATGGAAGGAAAATAGGACATTGTAAGTTCAAGTTAGACAACCTTCTCTTTTGCTTTGGTCAATCAGACCACAATACTCTCTTCACACTTTGCTGTTTTATTTATTTATGTTGCTTTTCCTGGGTTATGAGCTTATGAGATGTGGCGGAGGAGGGGGGATTTATTTTTTTTTTTTCCCAATAAATAATCTCCCGGGAAGTTAAAATAAATTACGCTAAAGTGACTGTGGAAAATCATATTTTCCATGTAATGGCATGCAGTTCAATATACATTAATGCACAGCGTAGCTTATTTAGAATTGTTATCAGGCAAATAATAGCTGTGGATTTCCAAAGTACAATTCATTTATATTTTTAATGACTCTAAACTTGACAATTCCCTTTAATTTGGCCTGTGATAACAAGAAACCCACTGCAGTTTTTTGTGTTTGGTTATTTGTGGTAATTTTCAATTTCCCACATTTTTAGTTTAATGCCAGCGTTGTTTTTTTTTTTGTTTTGTTTTTTCTACAGAGTAAGTAGGGGGTGTCTCAGCAGCAGCAACATGTTTCTCTGTCAGACAACTTAGTAAATACATAACTAATTAAAAATCTAAGGAAATAAATAAATATATTGGAAACAAGTAGAGTTCCAATGCAAAGGGTTTTCACATTGTTGAGAATATTCTCTCTTCAGTCTTATTTGCATGTCTGTGTCTAATCAAAGTTTTGAGCTTGAAGGTGTTACGTGTTTGTGCTTTTCTTGTGATAATGTTGCCATGCCAAATATGAACAAAAAAAAAAAAAGCATTGTGCAGTCCTTGTGGCGCTGGTGTCGTGATGTTGGGTGGTTGTGATCCTGGTGTGACTGAAGTCAGCGGTTGCCCTTTTAGGAAGAAAAAGGTCCCCATTACTGCAGGGCTGTAGAGATAATGTAGTGTGACACGCGTTATGTACACCAGGTCCCCGTAAGACGAGCTTCAGGGACATAGGTGCCATAAGAGCTATTAATCTGTCCTTGTCATGTGTTATTGCAAATTAAAAGTAGCATGTTACACTGGACGCCTTTGAGTGAAGATGGGAGGTGGAAAACGAGAGACAGAGGAGCAGGGTAATGAGAGAGAGAGAGAAAAAAAAGAAAAGTAGGGTTTATGAGGGGAGGAGGGAAGAAGGAGGTCCTGGCAGCCTCAATGAGAATTGAGCAAGGATTAGTTTTCGGATCTGTGCGTGCGTACGTACACACCTATGCACGGAAATGCGCCTTTTTTTGTGTGTTTGTGTGTAACTTTTGTGGCTTCCGATGCTCTTCACATAGCGAACATAGTGACATTTAAAAAGAATTTGCAATTCTGCAGAGAAAAGCTATTAATTCACAAATTAACATCTCTCCCCCCCTTCCCCTCCACTCCCTCCCTCTATCTTGGATGTGCAAGCTATCGAAAAGACAAAAGAAATAGCCTTAAGGGGGGAAAAGAGAGAGTCTCAGTCCTATCTGTGGAGAGATTGGTTTGCATGTCTGCAAGCAGCGATACCAATTATGCCAGTGCTGGGAGAATGCGTCTCAATGCGCCCCCTCTCCTTTACCCCCCCCTCCAACACACCCTCCTCCTCCACCACCTCCCACTACCACCACCACCACCACCACCGCCACCACCCCCCGACTCCGAATCTATCCATAGCCAGATTTATTTGTGTATCTCATTACAGGAAATGGAATGTTGTTCCTGCCAAATGCATTAATAGTGAAGTGGGGAAATTAGCCTGTTGTACAGCTTGCTCTCACTCAGTCATTTAAACCTATGGTGGAGGTGGAAGCCAAGAAAAGACAGAGAGGATTGGGTGACAACTGCTGTGTGATTGTAAAATGTGTATTACGGTGCTAGAAGTTCGCGCGCTCGTTTCAAAAAAAGTTTTTCTCCAAGTTAATTTCGAGCTAATTAATATGTGGCGTACCTGCTGTAATTTGCTCGCTTTTTATTAGGGCTTTTATGTAAATTCAGTGTTTTCCTAGTCTTAGCATACAGTGGCAGGTTACAGCTGACCCTCCCGCTGTTTGCAGTCAGGTTGATGTGACCTGAGTGTGCGTTTCTCTCGTCACTGGCTCACCACGTCCTGGATGGAGCCCAGCGGAGCTCCTGGGGAGGACAGGCAGTAGGGTGCTACGGTGATAAATTAGATGGAGAAAGCAAAGGTCATAACTTGTGATTGTAGCGTGGGTGTGGGATGAGTGTAGAAGGAGCTGATGAGTGTGTGAGAGAGGAGAGAAGAAAAAAAAATATGGCCTAGCAGGTTGTTCATTCATGACATAAAAGAATGATCGTAGGCAGCAGCCGGAATCATATCAACCTTGCTCAATAGCTTGAAAAAAAATGAATACAGTCGCTGTTTTTGATTTGTTCCCATTTGATATTTGGCCCCTTTTGGAGAATGCCCAGAGAGTATCTCTTAACACATATGACCCATTTGCAGAGTTTAAATCAGTTAGTGTATGGATTTGAACCTGGGCCTACACTGGTTGACTAGTCAAGCCACTCCATGACAATGAGTCAATAGAGGATCACTTTAGAAAATAAATGCATCCAGAGCGAGACAGAAAAAAATGGAATCATGAGCGCCATGATGGCCCTGATGGGGTGTGTGTGAGAGAGAAAAGCCCAGGTTTGAGAGGGGCCACAGAGCGTAACATAGAGACAAGAAGCTGTTAGGGCCCTGACAGTAGAGGAGGCACAAAAGGGTCCACATTGCATTCCTCCCCCTCCTCCTTCTCTGCTCTATCTGTGTCTTTCTCCTCAACGTTTCATTTCTCCTCTTATTGTCCCCCTCTCTTCTCTCCGAGTCTTGTGGCTTCACCATTTGCATCGAGGCAACACGGCTGTGTGAGAGCCCGCGTACGGTTGTAAACAATATACAATGAGATCAGTCGCACAAAAATATAAAGAGGAGGGAATTCACTCAATGGAGAGGAATCATGTCAGAGAAAAGTCAATTACGGGCAGCAACGCCGAGAATTAATGGAGCGGTGCATTACTCAGCTTGAGGAGGGAGAAATGGCATGAGAAAAGTAGGGATACGTTAATTGCATTTCCACAAATACCCACCACACAGGGTGGCGACGTTAAACGACCGGCTGGTCCAGAGGAGGGAGATGAAAACAGAGGAGGACAAAGAAAAATAAGAGATGGGAGGTGAAGTCGCATTAGAGAGGGAGAGGGTGCAAAATATCTTAAATTTCAAGTTGTTTTTGTTCAAGCTGTAAATTACACATTTTCCTAAAACTAACTTTAAAAAAACAGATTATTTCAACTTGTTTTTAAGGCTTATTTTAATAACACAGTGCAGCAGTCTCAGCAGGATATTTTCATTTGATCAAATTTAGATTTCTACCGTGTGTTTCAAACATAATATTACTTTAGGTTCATTTTACAGTTTTGTTCAAATCACACACATCAAGATTAATTCAATGTCTTGCTCGTAGCCAGGAATCAAACCGTCAACTTTACATACAAAAACCAACTTACTCAACCATCTACTGTCAGTAATGTTCACAAACTAGATCCAAATATTCTCATACTTTTTATTTACTTATTCTAAACTTTCTGCCGTGTCAGAATATGAAATAAATAAAACAACTGGAGTGCTTCAAAATACTATCGACGCAGCCTCAGTGCTGGCAGTGAGAGCAAATATCAAATAAGCATCACTATGCCCGCTGACAGTCAGTACACTGGTTGGTGGTGCTAAATCGAATTAATAAAGCTCTTAAACACGCCACAACATAACAGGATCTTAACAGCCATGGCAGTGTTTCTGCCTCTCTCCTCTCTCTCCCCCACCCCACCCACCTCTCTCCTTTCCGCTTCAGAGGTTTCATAAATATAGCTAGCTTACAGGGAAGGAGTGTTCACCCTCTGGGTATACCAGTTTGTTTGTGCTCTCTCTCTCCCTCTCTTTTTTTTTTTTTTTTCTTCTTCTTCTTTTTTTTTTTTTTTTCCCAAGCTAAACAGCATTTTTAAAAACATCAACGAATGATCCACAATTTGCAATAGCATCATTTCACCTATCAGCGGAGGACGAATAAGTAAACGGTTGACTCGCAGCCTCTGATCTAGGGAACCCCATGTCATTGATTTACGGAGGGAGCCAGGCAGTGTGTAGGAATTCATTTGCCTTTCAAACGAGCCTCCACCTCTACTCTGCTCTGAGTTATCTTATCACAGGAACAGGAGAGATGAAAGAAGGACATTAAGTGCCACCATGCCACCACAGGACGTTAACATCCCCCTTAGAGACAAAGCAAAAAACAACAGCTTTTGATGCCACTGAGGTCCGTTTTACAATAGCGACTGTCACTGGTTAACTCTGTGTGTGTGTGTGTGTGTGTGTGTGTGTGTGTGTGTACAAACGGCTGAAAGTGCACAAGCATAAGTTTGTGGAAAAAACTTTTAAATTTTCACAGCAAAAAGACCAGTTGCAGTTTCATATCAGGTGTTGATTTGCTTGTGCTTTGAGTTGCTACAAAGCTGCAAAGTCCTCTTAAAACGTTTGAACCCGTGATAAACTATCTAACTCGTGGGCACAATAAGGTCACAAAGCATCTGCTCAAGCTGATCAAAGACGGTATTTACCAGAAAGTGCACCACGTGTGAATGTCACCGTTGGAGATTCTTGTTTTTATATCACTTTGTCTCCTCACACGTTGGTGTTAAAACAAAGAGACGCAGTCAGCTGGGGCTGTGGGAGTGATAAGAGAATACCTGCTGAGACACCCAAAGGGGTTGAAGAAACACTGAGAGAACGAAACAAGCCAGTCAATGAGACACACACACACACACACACACACACACGCATGCACGCACAATCTGACAGTCGGGCTTCACACTCCACTTGACACGCTGACTGTCAAAGGATGAATCTGATTTATTGCAGCTATCTTATGATATGTGTCAAACATGAAGCTCTAATGGCAAATTCTGAAAATAAATGATTTACTGTTATTCCTTTTTAAAAGCTAAATCAGGAGTTTTTGGGCCACATAAATTTGAAATATATTCACATAAATATTTTAGAGAAGTGAAAGAATAATGAGAATGATGTGCAACGTGATCATCAAAAATTTTGCCACATTTTGATTCATATTTTTTAACCTTTCGTGTGTATTTTTATTCTAATTTTTTTTAACTTTCATGTGTAAACGAACCTCTAAAACATCCAATAGTAATATAGATGCCTGCCCGTCAATTAACAGATTCTAAAGTCAGCTTTTTACTTTGCTTATGGTGCTTTTGTTGAAATGTAGATCACAGAAAGTGCACCAAAAAGTATCCTATGATGGGGATCTACGTCCTTTCACCGCCAGTTCAGAGGGCCTTATTAAGTGTGTAAGGGTGTTGCTGAGTATAAGCATGCTCCTCCGCGTTGAATGACAAACACTTGCTATTGATCAAGCTTGCCTCTTTTCTCAGACCAGCTGATATGAGGTAATTAATGACTCCATTTTCTTCTGTACCACAGACAACAATTGAGTTTCATACAGCAACACAAGTGCTGCTCCACCCCCAGCATCCCGAACCCTCCAACCAATGGAGCCGTTTGAGAAGAGAAAAAAAAAAAAGCCTGTGCTAAAATATTCTGTAAACTCGTAGCAGGAAAAACACATGCGGCAGGAGAAAAATCTGATTCCTTTATAAATGTTACACAAAGCTAAAGTCAATATATTTTAGCTGCGAAACACACATACACACTCTCATACCCAATTGCAGTCCTCTATTCCATTCTCTCCATGGATCTATTTCTTGGTGCGAATCGGGTTCATCCTCTGGCCTCAGCCATTGAAAAAAGGTCAAGCAGCCGAGCAGAATGGCAATAACGCCCCTGAAATGGTACCATCAGTGGAACATGATTGATCAATTGAATTCCATAGCACAGAAAAATGTGGGATTAAGTAGAGTATTATACGCACAATGAGTTGAGGCATGATGTTCATTCCAAGTTCATTTCGCCTCCCTCCTCTGCTAGCGGATCAGGCAATCAATAGCGGCCTTGCATATCATATATCACCGCTGGCTCGCCCAGGAGAGAACATAATCTGCTGCAAATTTAGAATGACAGATTTGTACGGGAGCTAAAGCCCTCATCCGCTGTTGGTGGCGCAGTATAGAGAGGAAAAGGGGAGGGTGGTGGGAGGCAGCCAGGAGAGTGGAGGTTCCTGGAATGCTGGCTGGAGGTTTTAGCTGTAGATTCTTTTTTTTTTTTTTTCCCCTTTCAGTGTTCAGGACATGATGAGTGAGCAGAGGGAGAGCTGCAGTGGCGGCGGTGGGCTCCCTGGCCGAGTTGATAGGGTCAGAGATCAGAAGAACGAGGGAAGCACAGGCTCATTTGTTTATATAGAGTGTGACCAAGTGAGGAAATGCATACGCTTGCCCTCGACGCCCCGTCCTCATTGGGCCCTGAGTACCATCCCCACTCCATTCTGTTTTCCACGAGACAGGCAATATGTGGGGGATGGAAGGAGAGAAAGAGAGACAGAGAGAGGCAAGGGTAATATGTTCAGGAGGAAATAGTACAGTTAAATAATGGCTCTCCATTTCCCGCTGGCAGAATGAGAGGCTCTGTATGTAATCGCCAGCCCTACTTTCTCCTCCTGAAACACACGGTCTCCCTTACAAGTATATATTTGCACTGAAGGTAATCCATCAATTACCATAGACCTATCACATGATGACCGTGCTGATGGTGGCTGCGAGGAGGAGTGGTGGTGGTGGGGGGAGGCAGAGAGCTGCTCTAGTGAGTGTATGTATGAGAGGAAGGGAGAGAGAGAGAGAGAGACAGAGAGGGGAGATAAAAGCCAGACATGATGGTGGGTCTCCCTGAATTTACTACCGCTCCTCATGCCATCACTCTCACACCCGTTGAGCTCAGAAATTTTTTTTTCCTCGTGCTTATCTCACAATGCTAGAATAATATCAAGTAAAACGACTGGAGCCTTGCCCTGATGCAGAATGTTGTCACCCTCCCTCCCTCCCTCTCCTTCCCTTTCCCTCCTCCTCTCCTTCTTCCCTTAGATGGCTCTGATGGTTCAGGCCCGGGCAGCGACTCTCAGGGCAGCGTGGAAAGTTTAAGGAAGCACCTGCGAGCAGATGCCTTCACCCAGCAGCAGCTGGAGGCCCTGGACCGTGTGTTTGAAAGGCCTTCTTACCCCGATGTCTTCCCCACTTCAGAACACATTAAACCCGAACAGGTTTGACACTCAGATTTTCTCATATTGGAATCTACTGCAACCAAGTTTCTTCCATGCCTGTCTGTAAAATAATTTACACTGATTTCTAACATTATATAGTGACTTCGGTAAATATTCTGACACGGGTGACAAAAAGCTCCGTGCAACTTCTTGCTCAAAGCAACCTACAAGCCTACAGCCTATTACAGCGGATAACCTTTATTTACATTCATTAGACTGTTAAACAACAAGAGACTATTAATTTTTCCATTGGAACTCTATGTGGGTGCCCATGCAGCCTTAGCAGTGCCCTAATTGAGTTCATTTTCATCTCTGCGCGATCGCGGGGAATTACAGCGGCGATAAATCAGAGGGACAGCCCCTCAGCCTGCTATACAGCCCCTAATGCAGCTAATTACCAAAGTGATTTCTACGGCAAGATCAATACCAAAACGAATTGGAAATGACTTGCAATCACAAAGAGTGGAGGAGAAGGTATTAAAAAGGCGAGAGGGGGGTAGGGGAGGGGGGAGAAAAACGGCGTCAGAATGGTCCAGAAAAATCAGTTTTAATTTAATGTAATATTAATCAGACTGCTTTCCACTCTTTCCGCGCACCTCCTTTTTTCTCCCTGTTTCCAACACCCCCTCCTTTTCTTAAACTGGTGAAAAGGTGGGATATTAGGCTATTAGGGGCTTGTCTGGTGTCTGCGTCAGGGCATTAAAAAGCCATTTTGAAGAGGCCAGGCTGAATAGGCCTCATCCCTCCCACACTTCTGGCAGCCATGTGGTCAGGTCATTCAGGCCCCTCTGTGCTTGCCACTCGCCCTCCGCCCAGCCCTGCCCAGCCCTACCCACAGCCCATCTGCATGACAAAATGGCTCTTGTGCTGCTGAGGCCCAGCGGAATAGAGAGGAACATCCAGCCTAGTGCCAGGGAACAGTTGTAAGCAGACAATTAGAGTTTATCTGGGATAGAGGCAGACAAGACTGGGGTCACCAGCTCGGCCCTGTGGGACCCCAACCCATTGAGACAAACAGATGCACACACGCACTCTGAGACAAACACTCGTAGACACAAATGTGTGCACACACACTTATCCTTTCAAAGAAGAGCTGGGTCAGGAAGTGTCATCTCATTAACAAACAGGATTCATCCCAACGGCGAGCGGAGTCTTAACCTGAGATTAAAGCGAATAAATGCTAAAGAGACGAGTTGGTTTCTGATCCTCACATGAAGTTTTTTAACTGCAACAAACTGTGAATGAGAAACTGTATTAAAAAAGATGAAAGATGGCTGAAACTCTGCAGAACGCTTTTTATAACAGTAAAAAAGAAATCCAACCAAATCCTTCGATATGAAGTAAAAATACACATAAAAGAATAAAAGTTATAAAACAATGCACACTATTTTAACATTTTATTAACCTAGTTTTATGTGTTCATCCTGGAGGCAAAGCACAAAGGCTGATTTTGAGGTTGTACTCCCCTTTAAAAAAACACACCACATGTCTCTCCTGTAACAAAGCCCTGAATGTCTCCTCCCTTGACTGGTCACAGGGATGACTGCAGTGGAGCACAAAGAGCCAGCTGACACCCCGTCCTTTCACTCCTCTCCCAATCCCTCTCTCATCCCTCTCTCCCTTTCTGCCTTCTCCTCAGACAAGCCCTAATGCATGCATACATCATCATAGGTCTTGGTAAAGCATGGGGAGCGGGGACGGGGGCGATGTTCACAGAATTCACCGGAAATATTCAGAGTGAAACACAGTGAGGGGATCACGCGTAGCTTCCTCAAATACACCAGGGGGCTTCACTCAAACATATTTCATATATTGTTCCCTAAACGGGGAAATCTGCTTCAAATCTGGCATGCAAAATGAGCCTACCTGCAGTGCATGAGTGACATTAACCAGATCATGACCTGATCTAGTGGAATGTTAAATTTAATAAAGGCAGTGTGAATTGCTCCCTTTGATTGCCACCTGCTCACATGTGTTTTTTTTTTTTTTTGTCTACAGGCGAATGAGTACACTCTCCCATCCCTGAATACTGGCCTGGAAGATGTAAAGCCGAGCCTCTCCACCAGCGCCAGCTCCGACCTCGCCTCCAGTGTCTCCCAGAGTTACTCTGTTGTGACAGGTACAATCTGACTCATGCTACACTGAACCCTAAAAGAATATACACAGCTGCAGCAGGCCAAAGACATCTGCACCAGGGTGGTCAAATTTAGTCAGTGCTAAGAACGCAAGCATAGTAATGCGTGCTATCAAATTCTTCTGACTTTTCCTTTGTCTCGTGCCGAGTTTACCTGATTTCCAAAAGTTTTTCATCCCAATTATCACAAATATTAGTTGCAGCTAGAAAAGATGGTGCTCCTTATTCAAGCTACTGATAATATGGATCATTTCTTTGAAGATTTTGTGGTTTCACTTTTACATTATCAGTACCACAACTTAAAAAAATCCACAAATTGGAAAAAGTCAGCTCCTCCTTCATCATCAAGTTCTGATCGCCACTTTCCTGTGGCACGCACATTTTCCACTAATACAAAACTCTTATCACAGACTGAAAAAGCTCTTTCAAGGCACTTTTTTTGAGGCACCCCGTGTTTATTTCTAAGGGACAGAGCGAGGCGATATATCATCTGAGCCCATTAAATCCTACAGGTCTTTCACACACCGCTCCTAACTGGCTATTGTGTTAGCCTGGATTGGCCCGCTAACAGATTGACTGGGAGCACTTCTCATAAGAGACAGCTGCTGTTCTCGCCACGACACGACGTTGTCATCAAAGGCTATCATAGCTTGTTGATTGACAGCGGCTGGAATGGCACTGTGGCTGGCTGGCTGCCTCATGCTGTGGATAGAGAGAGAGGGAGCGACCCAGATACAGATGAGATGCAGACAGTGAAAGAAACACCGAAATTACAGGGGTTTCTCTGATTGCTGTTGTGCGGCGGTAGCTCCCACTGAGAGCCAACGTGCACTGGCAGGTGCAATGTATTGAATATCTTGTAGTATCTGTATCATCTAACCCACACCAACCCACCGTGGCTTCTTTTTTTGCTCAACTGTCCAGGTTGATGGCCACCTGGTTAATTGAAATATTGTTTCATTGTGGCTGTTGAGGCTTTTTCCCAGGAGAGGTTAGGTTTACTGATGGCCACACCGGCTCGAGAATAATATGTCAGCCTTTTAATAAAAGTCCCATAATTATGCAGTGGGAATCAAAGTCAATGAGTGTGCTCTGTGTGTGTTCGTGTGTATGTGTGAGAGCGTAAGCAAAGAGGAGGACAGCATGATTGAAAACTGCAGTGGCCCTTCTCATATGATCCCTATAGTCCAGCCCCAGACTCGGGCGCAGAGCTATGGGAAAAGAAAGACCCCCTTTTTATTCCTGAATATGTGGGAGGTAGCTTTGCCCCAGAAAGTTGGGCCTCAGGAGAAGAAAGGTGTGTTTTTGTCTTTTATGCTGGGCTCCTCCTATGAAAGTGGTCTCGCTCTGGGGAGCACACTCATAGCAGGTGGCCTCCAAGCCACCTGGGGGCCTGGGGCCTCCTAAAGCGATACATGTGAGGGCCACAGATTGCATAAAGAGCAGGCGAACTAACAAAACTTTCCTTAAAGTGGAATATGACAGTATGTTTGGGTGCAGCCATTTAAAAAAAAATAAAAATGCGCTTGAGTATTTTGAACACCAAATTAAACTCAGAAGTAATATCCAGTAAACTTTTATTACTCAATTTTCACTAGTATGCAAAGTAATGCGTGAGGCATTTGATTGTGTGTAGGTTATTAGTGCATAATATTATCTTTTCTGCCATTAGCAAACCCTGTAAATAGGAATGTATGCCAAGGCTGAAAAAATGCTAAATTACCTTCCTCACTTAGGCTGGGATCCAATTATCAATAAATTATGTTCTCATACTGGATGGAGCTATGAGATTATATTCATTCTTTAAATGTTTTCTGCTCCCAATTAAAATTCATGCAGTTATTGATCTTGTTGATTTTTATGTCCTGGAATTTGCATAATCTATTAAAGATGAATGATTAATGAAGTGCTCAGTTTTCGCATTCCAGGGGCGCTAGTGAAAGCAATGTCGACTATCTTTTGTGTCCTCTGTTTACCCTAATGTGTGAAAGAGATGGTTACCTAGAAGGGAGGGTGGCGGCCAAATCAGAAAGAGATTTAGTGCGCTGAAATGCACCGCTGGGATTTAAGCACCTACGTCCTCTAAAAAGAAAATCCTTACATATTAATATTTCTACAATTTGAATATGTAAATGATAATTCATTGTAATGCTACTATTTTAGTGCAAACAAAAACACAAAAAGTGAGGAAAATATTCTCTGAATGAGCAACATACTGAATCTTGCTCTTGCAAATACTGCAAGTGTATATTATTAAATTGAATGTATTTAATTATTACCTCATTTAAAATAGCATTGAATTGGAAAATGTTTAAATGGGGCACTTGCTTCTACTAGTTGTAGAGAAGCGGTTGTACTCGTCTGTGTTTGTATCCAGTTGATGAATTGTTTAGTGTGTCCGTGGATACATGTCATGATTCACCGCTGGTCTCTGGCTCTGATCCAGCATTTGTGTGCGTCTACGTAGTTTTCTACTGATACCTGACCAGGGCAAGCAACACACAGTATCCTGTAGATCCTGCACGTGCAGTTATTTTAATTCTGGCATGCTTTATATGTCAGTATACTTTACGGTAGTTAAAAAGGGTTACACCCATTGAGAGTTCTGAGGTCTCTGTGCAGGCTGGGCAAGTTAATCATTCTCAACAGAGCCTGTGGGACAGCGTAGGTGCAAATGGGCACCCCTCTGATCCACTACAACTCTAGCAGATGTGACGAGTTGATGCTTTTACATGTTTTTTTTTATCTGTTCGTTTATCTATTTCTCACTCTCTCTATGAACGAAAAGTGACAAAACTTTACGGACAAAAGAGGTGAGCGCTTTACCTGAGATGAATTTTAGCCGAAACGCACACCACACTCTGGGGCTCTTTTTTTGGGAGCTGGCAGTACCAGCTTTTCTCTGCTGGGTGGCAAACAACAAGCAGTCACCTAACCTGCGGTGCCTGGTGTGTGGCCTGCTGACAAACGGCTTGTCTCAGCTCAGTTAACACCTGCAGCCCCAAGCTTGGAAATTAATGTTTATATCACACCCCCCCACCAATAGCACACTAACCTTTGAGCACACATTTGATAATGAATGACGTTAAACCTGCGGATGGGGAATTCAGGCTATTTGGCTCTGCAAATATTCTTTACTCATTCACAATTAGATACAGCCTTTGTCTGTTCCTGTTTCATTATTTTGGATCTGAGGAGTTACGTAAACTGCTACAATGCAAGAAAGTAAAATACTGTACTTGAAACAAACATGTCCCTGTCAGGATAAATTTAACATTTAATTCTCTGTAGACTCCTCTCCAGATGACAGTTCCCTGACTACAGAAGAGGGAAGTTTTGCTTTGAACACACTGGAGGAATGAAAAAAGTTCTCGGTATAGATTGAATGTCAGCCTTTCAAAGCAAGAGTTCTACCTTTAAATGGCTTGCGCGCCGAAGTTCCTCCGTATACATTTAAAACTGAAATGCTCACTTGAGAGAAGTCGGTTGTAGCTATATCTGGAAACATCACTCCAAGGATTGCTGTAGATTCTTAACAGTCCATTTCTATGGTTGATGGGGTCTGTAGATGTGGTATCAGTGGAGGAGCAGAGACAGATGTTGGAGAACTCTATACCATCTCTCCTCTCTCGGAGATGTGTTTGCTGAGGAGAAAAGTCCCCGAGGACCCTAAGTTTATCTTCCATCTCCATCATCAGGGCCTGTGATTTGACAGACTCCCTTTACCCGGGCGCTGCCTCGTCTCCAGGACAATAAGCAACACCATGTCTGATTAGTTTCAGAGTTCAGTGGTCTTGAACGCAGCATTTGTATCGGTTGTTGTTGCGTCGTAACCCCTGTCTGTTTGACAACGGTTGCTCGGGCGCTGAGAAAACACAAGCCTACAGTAGTATGCAGGAAGTCTCCGATACAGTGTAAACACACCTGACCTGGACCTCGTGTTTGATGCCCTCATTCTCATCCTGAAGCTCAGATTAATGTTTGAAAGGTTCGGTTGGCAGCATACCCTGGCAACAAGGTGCTACTAAATTTGATAATATACCTGCATGAGCAAGGTTCACTTAAAGGAGCTATTTGAGGTGGTAGCTGCACAATCCACTTTCTGAAACTGTGATACATAGTGATTGGATTATGTTCTCCTGTAGTCAACACTAGTGGAGAATGCCATATTTATAATGTGTTTCAAAATGTTTTCTTTATTTTGAATATTCTAAGGTTGGCTGCAGTGAAAATGTGTGTTCAGTTCAATGTTTTAGGCTTTCTGTGCATGAATGTGGGTAAAAATGTCTCAGTTCTGTGTGTGTGTGTGGAATATACTGAAATGCTGTTATGGTGCTTCTTACTAAAGCTGGTCCCCTGTCTTCTTATCAGTGAGTGCCTGTTCCATGGATGTGTGTATGTGTGCAAATCAACTGCAGGGCAACTGGACTTTGGAAAGCTGTTCTCACTTTAAAGATTTTAACAGACTACGTGTTAGCTATAATTAACTGCAGAGCAGAACTAAGCACAAGGGATTTGCCGTCATTCCTAAATGCAGACCCCATTTCCAATAAATCTATGACATACTTAGACAGTGCATGTGACAAAGTTTTGGTCCGTCCAATTAAATGCAAAGCCCACTCATTAGAATATTTCTGTTCAAGACAGAGTTTCATAGCAACCATCCTTTTTAATGATCTGATCATACGTTAAAAACGTTACATCGTGTTGTTCCCTCTATAGCGATGACATTTGTCAGAGATTAGGTGGGATGAAGGTATTTGCTGTAATTGCAACACCTTTGTGTAAATCCACATTTACAGCTGTCACAGAGACAAAGAGGGCGAATGAGATTTGGAGAACCTGTTGTAATTTTTTTTTCTTCTATGGGAAAGCAGTGAGTTGCATTGCCTGATTCTCTGGTGTGAGGTTCTTAGGGCTGACAGTGTTGCGCTCCCCTTCCATAGAACAGCCCTTATCTTAATGAGGAATCGCAACACACAGTCCTGTTGTAAAACAACAATGATGGGGGAAGCAGCTAATGAGGCTATCATGGTGTCGGAGAAAGAGCCATCTCTCCCTACAGGCCCCAGCAAACAGAGCAGCCTCATGCAGTAGGCATGAAGAGGCCAGAGACAGAGTTCACATTGATTGCATAGGTTTGCGAGGCAGAGCCAGTGAAATGAAAGATGCCAAGACTCATCAGCCAAATTAGATCAAAGTGTAGAGTTTTGAACTGTCTGCAAGCCGATTGTTTGGTTATTTGTGGGAGTGATTTTGTTGTGAGAAAGCAGCCGTGAGATTATGTTGTTTGTTTTCCCAAAACCTTGGGGAAATTTTTTACGCATTTGAGCTTGATTGATCAGGCGCGATGTGTTGTTGCTACATTTCACTGGTGTATGTTTCCACTTAGTTGAATGAATTACTGCTGGGTGCATATGAGATTATTAATATAAGCTATGTAAATGAACAAATCAAGTGCTAAAGACTGTTTATCAATTCAGTATTCATATAAAATGTCTGCTCTTGAGTTCGTAGAAGATAGGAAGTTAATGTATAAAAGCAAGTGCGCTTCTTGTAATGTTCCTCAGTCTCAGATTCTCTTTAATTCCTACGGTTGATAAGAACTTGAAATCCAGGCTCTGTTTTCTTTATTACTCAGTGGCAGCGTTTGGTTATGTGCCTGATGAATCTAAAATATACCGCTCTGACAGACGTGATTTTTTTTTCCATCTATTTTTTTTTGCCAATAGCATTCCTTTTGTTTTTTAGACATTCATATACATTCATCTTATCATACATGTGTGACTGATTTGAACATGTGTACAGTATGTGTGGAGTTGTATGCCCGCATTATATCAAGTTTTTTCTTTTCTTTTTTTTTTTCCCCACCTGCCAGAATCTCACCCGTCATATCCACCTTCCATGTGTGTAAAGCGGGAGCCCCATGAGGCATCCTTTGCCCCCTTCACCCCCTCCTCTGTTGGGGATTCTGCTCTAGCTGACATCTTGCCCCACCAGTCCAGCCTCTCTGTAGATGCCTCTACTCCCAGCTACCTTGCTCATGCCCACGGCCCCTGCTACAGCCAGTATGCCAGCCAGCCCTTTATAGCAGGTACAATTTTACCCATAAGGCCCACGTAGCCGGATAAAAAATCCAATCAGTCTCACTGTGTTCAGCTGATTTGCCTTTGTGTTCATTTTTAGCAATTTCGTAATTCTCAATTATACACCAAATTAAAGCGGCCGCCTCTCACGTTGCTTTGTGGCCTAACTGTTGTGTATACAAGAGCAAAACTGACTGTTTGGCCCTCATTAAGAGCAACTGCTCTTGCCCCCGTTCCACCCTGCTTTTCTCCACATTTGACCCCTTACTCGTCTCTCGAGTTAACAATAGCACTCCCAGTCTTTCCAGCCTCGTGACAGACCCAAAGTCTGGGGGGCCAGAGGAGGCCAAAAGGGAACAAGAGAGGGAGGGAGGGAGGGAAAGAGGGAGGAAGGGAGGGAGGGGGGGTTCAAAAGCAGACATGTAGAGCTGATGCTGGGCCTGCTTTGGACCGATATCTCCCAGTTCTGTGCGCCCCTTCATCCAGCCAGGCCCGATGCTGTCACTGTTAATTACAGGGGTGAATGTGGAGCAGAGAGCAGAGAGAGCTCTCACTGGGCTGATGCTCCTGTCACTCTTAGCTGCTGAGAACATTAGTGCATTAAGGTTATGTTGTTGTAGCCTCTGATTAAATAACTGTATGAAAACAAATAACTTTTTCTAAATTTCGTGCAAACTGCCTCGTGATATAGACAAGTGATATTTCCAGGTTGGTACCCAGGATTTTACTTAGTGCATGGTGGGATAGGCCCCTCCAACCCCAAGCCTATTTGGAAATGGATGGACAGCATACAACCGCTTATGGTGCATCATTTTACAGATTTAATGATTTTTTTATTTTTTTTTTTAGCATTCTGACCTAATTTCCTTTACAAAACTGCAAAATAAGCTTGCACAAGAAATTAAATGGACACAAAGTGGCGCTGCTTTTTACTGACTATATGCATCAGTTCACTTGGTGATTTGTCTGTTTTACATTAAATGTCAGAATTGTAGTATTTAATTTAAGTTTCAGAGGTTGTAAAAAAAAAAAAAGATTGTGGAAAATACAATAACACAAAGACATTGTTGCTATTGGACAAGATGTAGAAAAATGTCCCCAGAAGATGTGCAATCCTGGTACCTGACAAGATATACCAGATGAAATTTACATACTACAGATTAGCAAAATGATTTTGTTTAGGCATTTAGTTGAGGTTAAGGATAGATGGGGGAAAAGTCAACAGCGACTTTAAGCCCAAAACACAACATGTGAGGTGCGTTGATTTGAACCCAGGGTCTTTCTCTAAGTTCTTTTGTTGCCTAATCCTAATCACACATGTGGCTCAGGATGCAAACCCTGGACCGGTTTAACTCTCAAGAAGAAACAAAGGATATAAATTTAGCTTTTTTTGTGTGTCTGAGCACCCTTGTAATACAGAGCCTTTTTCTGTGTACTTGCAGGTCGAGACATGGCCAGTACCACCTTACCTGGCTACCCGCCTCATGTCCCCCCCACAGGACAAGGCAGCTACCCCACCTCCACACTCGCCGGAATGGTTCCTGGTAGGTGATGCTACTCCCCTTTTTATGATGCCATTAATTTTACTGTTAGAGGTTTTGTTTCTCTAGATAGTCCCCTTCAGGGGATCTTGTAGAACTTGAGGTCACTTAACAATACACATGTATACTAACAAAAAAAAAAAAAAGTATACTTTAAAAAAAAAAAAAATGGAAACACAATCACTGTTAAGACAGGCAAGAAACCTTAAAGCCTCGCTCTTGACTCAAAGGATTGAAGCAAGCTTGTTATAGCTTTGTTAGACTGCGGTTAGCGTGTGGTTAGCGTCTGTGGATGAGGACATTAGATGAACTCGATAGGCGATCACCACAATCAGTGGCCGTGAGATAGGACAGTTCCTCTCAGTTACACTCCAGCTCCCAGCGCTCATTACCCTCGCCGTGTCCACACAGCGCACTCTCACCAGCCCCGTCGATAAACACTGCTTTTGCTCCTCTCCTCGCCTCCCCGGACACCCAGGGCTGCAGAGCGTATCTCTTTCCCCTCTACTTAACCTGCAGTTCAGGTTCACAGCAAACAGTTAAGGGTCAAAACACAGAGGCGTGGAGGGCCTGTAAATATTTAAATCACTATCTCTCTCAGGGATGAGCTCAAGTTACACAACCAGCAGTGAGGATGCTATAGATGCCAGCATGTGTAGATCTGTCCTCCAAACAACTGAAAACACAATTCCCCTTTATTGCTGGGAGACATGTAGCCCTCACACTGGCCAATAATCAAAGCTGGCTCGCAGCATTTACAGGTGAGCTCAGTGTACACGAGGGCAACATTTTAGGACATGAACAGAGGTGAAAGGACTAAATTAAGAAAATTTCTTATGATTCTTAGATTATATCCTGGATGAATGAATAAGCCCGAAAACAAGCACAAAAATCCAGCGGTTGTGGGTTTTTTTTCACCTGGTGGCGAATGACAAAGATTTAGTGACCGGCCCCAAACACTGTTAAAGCAGAGGCCATTCTTCAGCAGCTTCATATAAAACCCAGCCTTTATAGTCTCATAAAAGAAAGAAACCTGCGGACCCCCAGCATCGCTCTCTGATATCCCCTCACCCTCCCGTCCTTTCCACTGCACAGGGAGAAGGACAATAAGAGTCTCTGAGAACCTATTAGGGAGTTTTGAAGCGGAGCATCATTGCTTAAAAGCAGGACAGAAAAAAAAAAATAAAAGCGCTGAAGTCCTAACTTAGGAAAAGAACAGAGGAAATCCTGAAGACTAACAGAGGATTAATAAAACGATCAGTTCACTTGAAGTGACTGTGGAGAGAAGCAGCCAGGACAAAACAATTCCCTGTTGTGTGACAAGATTCGAATGTGGGTGCAATGTAACTGGGTGAAAATGCAGATTTAAAGCTTAATATTTTACAGTTCTGTTCATCAGCTCTTCATTCATGGTTGTTTGTACCTGCTTGTTGTCTAGGAGGGGACTTTTCTGGAAACCCTTACTCTCATCCACAATACACAACTTACAATGAAGCTTGGCGGTTCAGCAATCCAGCATTATTAAGTAAGTGGCTTTGTCTTATATGATAAAAACTCTCATACTGTACATAAATGCATTATTGGACCTATTTATAAACAGTTAGAAAAATCTCAAATATTCGCTATTGTTGAACCTTTACACACATTTGTCTTACGTGATGTTTGACCTCGTGGTTTCCAACGGCTCGTTCTTCTGTTAACTTTCAGGTTCCCCTTATTATTATAGTGCCGCATCCCGTGGCTCCGCACCTCCCACTGCTGCCACTGCCTACGACCGCCACTAGTTACCCTGGAGACCAGCTCAAACTGCAGGGCCAGAGCTTCGGCCTCCATATTGTCCCTGTCTGAGAAACACTGAGGTCGAAGGGAAGCGAGGTGGAATCCTAAACGAAAGCCCGTCATCTTGCGCGACGTGGAGGAAGGATGGGCGAGGTCGACGCCGGTGCACCCAGCTTCGGCGTTACACTCTTTGGGTCAGAAAAAAAGGAAAAAAGAAAAAAGGGCCCATGGGCGTTCGGAGCTCACCTATCATGCCCTCACTCTCTCACAGGCCTGAACATTTCCAGAATGACTTTAAGAGATTATATAAATATATATATTATAAAATATAAATTGAAGAAAAACAGTGTGAAGAATACCATGTGGAAAAAAAATGTTGTGGGTTTTTAATTTTTGTTTCTTTGTTGCTGTTGTTGTTGTTGTTATTTTATTCATGGATCCTCACATTCCTTTATGTAACGAACTGCAGTATTTTTCTGCTCTGAAGAGAGAAAGTCCAGGGGAGTTGACAGTGGTCCCATGGCTGGATAATGTAGCGACTTGAACCAGTGTTGTGGGGCCCCCGCTGACACTTAATGAGATCCTGGCTCCACACTGTAGAACAGGCTTTACTCTGGTGCTTTGACTACGTCTTCTGCTCCCATTTCACCAGTCCCGCCCAAATTATCAGATAAACACAGCATGCCCTGCGACATTCACTGACCCTGCAGACCAACGGCAACATCACGCTCCCTGTGGCAAACAATCAGATGTAAAAATGTAAATCATTTCGCAAAGTATTAAAAAAAATGTGGCGACCCCAAACTCAAAAACGGTCTGGCTGCAATTTGAAATACTTTAAATTATTTTTTATGTCACAGT
Organism: Stegastes partitus; assembly: GCF_000690725.1. Taxonomy (NCBI): domain Eukaryota; kingdom Metazoa; phylum Chordata; class Actinopteri; family Pomacentridae; genus Stegastes; species Stegastes partitus. The sequence continues at coordinate 590,387 of NW_007577864.1, read as the reverse complement.
TTTTTAAAAGTTTTATCAAAGACTTTTCTGAACAACATTTCCCCTCGTTTTCCAGTCATGTCCATGCATGGTATCGTCCTCTTTTTTTGCACTATAACCTCAGCTTTTATTTGACTTTTTTTTATTATTTGATTTGGTACATTCACATAAAATTAACCAATTTAAAAGCATAAATCGAAAATATTTATGTTGCATTGGTTTTATTAAAAAAAACACACACAAGCAAAGAAAACAAACATGATTCTGTGTCAACATTCAGAGTAAAAATGATGCTTCCAAGTTTCTGAAGACATTGCAAGCCATAGCTCTTTGGCTACACGAACAAATCCTTCCAATTCAACAACACGTCATTCAGCTACTTAGTCATACCACTAGATGCCTACACAGTTTAGAAAGCTGTATGCAGTTGTGCAAACCCAACTGCAAACGAGCTTCAACAATTGCCTTACAAAACCTGTTTTTTCAACCTAAATTCATGCCTGTTCAATGAAATTAATTGCCTTTGAAAACACATATTCACCACCCTCCATTAAGTTCCACTCTCCATAGGGGCTGAAAGGAAATACTGATTCATTTTTTTGCGTTTTGGAAAATATGTTGTGAATGTACTCTTAACTACATTTGCCAAAGACTTAGTTTGATATTTAATATTTTATTTACAGTATATGTATGCATAATTAAAGCAGTATTATCTTTTAAATAAGTCAACACTGAACATGTATGTCATGGCTTTTCAACAGGTGAACAACACGATGCATATGACTGTAACGAAAAAGGTGGAATTCAGTGGCTCAATATTCCAACGATTGCAACTCAATGCTGCTTTATAGAATGATTTGTGAATAATGTGAAGACAATTCTTCTCTGTAAATATAATGTCACACACACACACACACACACAAACACACACACACCATCGCAGTATCATACTAATGTACTGGCTCCCTTTGTAGATATACAGACTGAAAAAAAAAACATGCATCACATTTGTGTCTTAATGTAATGTTGTGCTCTAAGAAAAGGCACAACTGCTGTATAACCTATGGCTACGTCAATAGCAGGTTTCAGATGCTAACATCACATAGGTTGTCTTTGTCATTTTATTTTATTCTCATGATATCGTCATGATGATGTTTTATGTCACTATGCAATGAGTTTAATGGCTTTTCTGTATCATCTTTTGTTGTCGGGCTCAGAATAAGTAATCCCCATGGAGAACAGCATAAAAAGTACAAAAGACCTTCCAGTGTGAAATGATTATTCTCTGGTTTCACTTCTGCTCCCCCAAATCCTCCCCTAAATGAAGATGCGATCAAACTGAAGTCCTTGGCAATCGAAGATATTGTCCTGATTGCTGTTTGTAGATGTTGTGATCATTATGTTAATCCGAATTACAGTGATCTGCGCCTCCATGTATAGAAACACATCCATAATAATTCCCAGTCACCCATCTCTCCTCCCTCCCTACACTCTCCGCTGCTACCAGTACAACTGTTTAGCATAAGATTTCTTTAATACTACACAAGCTAACACATCATCTGGTACCGGGGTTAACTGTCGTCGCTGAGGGCACCAGATAACAGAGAAACAGACTGCGGTCCTGCTCTTCAGGAGAAGCTATCCTCTACAAATTGCACTTGGGATTTGCCTATTTCTGTCTACTTGCAGCTCGACACATCTGAAAATGAAACACTGGCGCAGAGTGCGAGCCACCGTCATTCGGGCAAACGTCTTTGCTTTAGGAAGTGGAGCACCTCTGCAGGAATGGGTCTTCTGCTGTTGTAAAGATGATACAGGAGATGTGTCATGGACATAAAAAGGATTTCTGATGAAAATCTATGTGGAAAGCCTTGTGGCCTCAATCATTGTTCTGTTTCAGTTTCTGTTCCAATTCTTTTTGTGCACATGAGAAATAAATTCTTTTATATGTCTGTCGTTGACTTGGCGTCCCCTCATTATTAACCCCATAAGAAAATGATTCAGGGTTCAAGGTTCCCGGGGAGGTGTATTGACGTTTGATTTTATGAACAGTCAGTACTACACGAGGCACTCATACGGGTTACAACTCTCCGATATGAAATCCATGAGGGCTGCACAACATACAGTTTGTGTGTGGACGTCATATAAATGATGATTACAGTTCAAACTTCAGTCTTCGGTAAAAAGAACAATTGCATTTGGTGTATTAACTGACCGAAAGAAGAGGGTTAAACAAAAGCAGCAGGACAGTTGAGAAGGCAGGAGAGCATTGCCCCAGCTTCTGACTCCAGTATATTTAATGATGCATTGGTTTCATCCTGCTATACCACACTGCTGCTGTCTCACTTCCACTCTCCACTCCGCAACGCACAAGCTCAGCCAGTTGTAATTCAATTTCTCTGCTTCCTCTGCCTATTGTTTATTTCATGGATCCCCTGTGAAGCATCAAAAGCTGCTGTTTCTGTCAGCCCCTAACTGTCCTATGTGTTTGTCATTCAGGCCTTGTTAAAAGATAAAAAAAAAAAAAACCCACACATACATACACTCTAACACTCCCTCTTCTCCCAGCTGAGAATTCCCAGTGGTAAAATTATTCCATTTAGATGGGAACTTTTTTGTCACTACCCTGTCTAAATTGGCATATCTGGCTCTCTCGTAGAAACCAATAAACTGTGAACCCGAATGCATCTGTCAGTCAAGCTCATCTTTACTTTAGCGGGCCAGATGACAACAACAGGAGAAGAGACACACACCAGCAGAATGGAGCCCACTGATTGGCTCTCATCAGTTAGGCATTACGAAAAGCACCTGTCATCCTCGGGGCTTCTCAAACCGGCACAGAGAGGCCCTGCCACGGGGGCCAATGGGCCTCGTGCAAGATTTACTCAAACACTTCACCCTCATTGTCAACTTGGCTTGGTGATGCCCTACAGCTAGGCCTCTTTGGCATGATTCGTGTCTGTCACTGATAATATATACAGCAAAATAAGCCAGTTTTAAAGAGCTAGTAGGTGGCCACAGTCTGAAGCAATCCCTCGCAAATTTAAAGTTTTAGGCATCAACATGCTGCATTAAATATATATTTTTTTATTTCAATTCTTTCTAACTTGGATTTCTTGAGTATCTTAAAAAAAACATTGGCAGCTGACAACATTGGAGGACATTAATGAACTAGATTTACTGCTGTATACAATACTTAAGTCGGACTTTGCTTGACTATTTCCATTTTTGCTACTTTTTACTTCTATCCCCTTATTTCAGGAGGATATGTGCCATTTTTAAATTACTACATCCATCTAATAGTTGTCAGTATTTATTTTTCACAACAATTTTCTAAAACAAACAATTGATAAGCCTATAGCAAACAAAATACACCCTTACAAGAAAAAACAGTGTATGATTCAAGCTCCTTTTCACAAGCTTCAGATGTCTTGAAATGGTTATTCATCAAAGAGACCCTTTAAATTTCTCTGACAGTTTCATTTTAACTGTTAAAGGCCATTGAGGTCATATATAGCGAATATTTCACAACATTTTTTGTTGAAAAAATACCAAAATAAATCCAAATTTGTGTCACAGAACTTTGATAGCTGTTTTGTTTTCACAGATTTATCTCATCACTTTTTCAACTAGGAAACATTGGACTAAACTAGCTAACACGATATAATCAATGCATTGATGCAATAATATTACCAGTCCACTAATAATAATATCAGAAAATGATATATTAGAAGTGATAATGCTTCAAACTTGAGTAAATATCTATCCACCAGTAGTCAGCAAGGTGTTTACTTTGAACACAAATGCTTAAAAAAAAAACTACAGTGTACACACCTTGAATTTAATATTTTGTCCTTATTTTTTGTGTAAACATCTACAATTTAAAACCCGATGAATCCTGTGGTGTCACGTGAGTGCAGTGTTCTTCAAAGGCAAGGAGTGGTGGTGGTCTCGCAGTGACGTCCTGTCATCTGCCTGCATGGGAGCCTGTCATCAGCCTCATCATGTGGCTGTCATAGTTGATGCTAGTGAGGGGAGAGGCCAACCCTGCTGTGTCAATCAACGAGCCCTCATTAGAAGCAGCTTTAATTAGTGGCTGCACGGGTGCAGTATTGTTCACAATGCTGCCTTCGTTAACTCTGTTAACCCCAAATGGATTTGTGTTGGGGAAAAGAAGCACTACAGTGGTCTAGTGTTGTATCATGAAGCTAGTATGTGTTGCGGGTTGCAAAGATTTACGTCTTGAAGTGTCCCTGAAGAGGTAACTGTGTGTTTACAATCATGCTAGCAAGGATGAAAGAGGTTGAAAAATTAAAATAAAGGTCGGTGAAAATGTCCTCGTGAAAATAAATCACCATCGCACACGAAAATTATTTCAGAGTGGCGCAGGAGCCACGAGGGTTCAAGCCTGGTCTCTGATGATCCAGATCTTGACAGAACAATGATTATGAGGTTATTTTCACTGTCGGCGGGTGAGACCATCCAGGCGACAAGAACATGACTTTGTGATGTTTGTAATGAGTGAGCATTGATTGACTCAACACAGCCTAAAGAGGTCTCCTCCATGTTCAAGCTCAAACGACGCTCCGGCTCTTTGTGAATCCTGTTCTGTAGCACAGTTTGCAATTAGAGTAATGAGCAGTCGAAGAGCTGTCTGGAGAAATGCAGTTGCTGTGTTTCTCAACCTAGGCCTCATCTGCCAACTATATGCTATTATACCATTTCCATCCCTGTTAGATCAGTCGGCAGCGAGGAGCAATTTCCCTTCAGGAGCTAAATTATCGTTTTGAATGGCCATTGTGCGACACATTGTGTAATTAAGAACTAAATATGCCTCGCTACCTGATTATGTCACTCTCCCAAAGAGCTGAGGAGCTGTGGGCCGAGGAATGGCGCTGCCGTGTTTCTGTGCGCAAATCAGGAGGTGGGGAGGGATTATACGTTGAGGAGGAAGTGTGTAGGGGCATAACAAAAGGCCAAGATGTGTAAAATGGGGTAGCACTGACCTGCGTGCCCCCTTCAATCTGAGAGAGCGTCTTCTGTCTGACAGAAGCCCAGCCTGAGAGGGGTGGGGTGGGGAAGACGGAGGCGGGGGGGTGCGCTGATTTGTTTGAGTCCCAACTGTTTTGGCAAAACAGTTCAACAAGAGCATCAAGCCTTCTGCAGCTCGAGCAGGACGGAGGAAGAAGAAGAGGCGAGGCAGAGAGGGGAGAAAGAAAAGTGGGAGGCCACAACCGCCAACCCCCACCACCACCTCTGACTGGCTCCCCGCACCGCTTTATACCACC
>NW_007577864.1:581496-583996 GCF_000690725.1 Stegastes partitus | reverse complement strand
ACACCAGCTAATTAAGGTGTCGTGTGATTTTGGGCTCCAGATCAAGAATCTGCTGATTCATCCCACGGGTGATTATCATGTCCATATGGTCAACGTACAGCGCGCTATGCTCGGAAACACTATCAGCCCGCTGTGGCGCTGGCTTTGCCAAAAGTTTGATCTTGTCTTTTGTGGCTGTGTTGGGTGGTGTTCATCACGACTCTGAATTATTAACGGCATCTTTTCTTTAAGCCCAGGATCCTCTAGTGGAAAACACGGGATGAGGGGCAGCTGGGAGGCTGCCTGCGACTGGCTGCCACTCTTCTCTGACATCAGGAAGTGAAATTCAACGCTGTTTCCACTGTCGTTCATTGATGGGCTTGTGTACCTTGGATGCCCCCTTCTTAGTGTCGCTTGGTTTTAAGAAATTATCGCACCTCATGCAACATAAAGTTGACTTAAGGACAGGTGTTCTGCACTTTTATGTAAGACGCATGAAGAGTGTCTCGAGAGCAACTAAATCTACAAATATTCTTTACTGCTATCCTAAATTTCATATGTCCAAATGATGAGCAATTTCTCTGAGGACTCTGGGGAATAATAAACTTGTTTTGTTTCTCCCTCTCTCCTTCTCATTCCTCTCCATTCACTCCTTTACTGTAGTGCTAAGCACAGTGAAAATAAAACCTAATAGACAACAGTGGCATACAAGCCAAGTGAACCTGACAAATGGAACAGAAAAGCTAACAGAGAAGAAAGAGGTGCTTAGGCCAACTGTCACAGGTAAAGTGCTTTCCTGATTTCTGTTTACTCACCATGCTTGAAACTTGACTTGTTTTCCTGCAGCTTACTGAAGAGATTCTGTTTGTGAGTCAGCTGGTTGTCAGCTTGTCTCACAAGCAAAAAAACACTCATTTAGCAACAGATTTGAGAGGCGAAGAAGTTACCACCTGCGTCCACTGAGAGTATGATCGCATGGCCAGCTGAAGGAGGTTATTTTTTTTGCATTTTAAAGGTTTAATTCAACTGATGTTTAGTGTTTAAGAAGTGCTTGATTCAACTAAGGGACAGTTTATTACCAGATACTGAAACTCAGTCTAGTACAACCTCTGCTTTTCAACAAACTTCCACATAACAGCGATACACACCAAGCAAAGACTCCCTATTCTCTGCATATAGAGTGTAAGGAATTACAAGAGCATAAGGATGGGAGTGAAACCTACAGAAAGAAACTGCCTATGAACAGAGAGGAGATGTGCTGTAGAATATAATTAATTAAATGAGACTAATTAGGAACATGAGAGCAGGTGCCAGGCTATGAGCTGACAGGGAAGACAGCGAGACAACATGCCAGCACAAAAAAAAAAAAAAAAAGAAAAAAGAAAAGCACAGTCACAAACACACATATGTGCAAGTGCACAACCAAACACACACACACACACACATATTCCAACACATATGCACACAAACACACAGCTGCGGTTATGAGGGTGGATCGTGACAGGCACGGGGACAAAACAACTTTCTGCGTTTTGTCATGTGAAACCCCGCAGGAATACTCATGACAGGAAGCAAAGACCCAGGCACCATGGGGGTCTCTTGCCTTTGTCTCACACACATTCTCTTTATTATTTTGTTCTGCAATGGTGGAAGGAAGTTTGCACAAGCCAAAGATTTCTCTCTCCTAATTATTTCAGCACTTACTCAAGACTGCAAGCTGTGTAATTCACAGACTGCTTTTCCTCCTCGAAGACCTCTTAAAATGCTCCTCATTGTGGAGCAGCTTCAACAGGGTACATTTAAAAAAGATGAATTTAAACTTGATGGGGTTGAAATTCTTAGGAAAAAGTAGAAATTCTTGGTTTGACAAAAATCAAAAATGCACGTCGTTAGAAAAGTACTATTCACTGGAAATCTTAAAATAATTTGTGGTTATAAATACAAATCTTTAAATAAGTGGCGCTGAAATAATTACCTGGCGATCATAAAATAAACCTGCAGCTATTTTGATAATCTGAAATAATATCTGACGCAGTTTCCAAGCACAAATTCCAGATGTTTGCTGGTTCCAACATCTGTAAATTTAACGTCTTTGGTGTTTTAAATGTTTTATTTGGACTAAAGAAGCAAAATTAGAATGTTATCTTGGATTCAGTTCAGTGTAACTATTTTAAAGATGTCATTGACAAAACAATTACGTCTTTTTGTTTTCAAGTATTTGGCAATAAAAACAATCAATAGCTGCAATAAAGCCCAACACGTTGTAGAATCAGAAATGGTGGTGTTAATTATTAACACTATACACTGTTATGCTACCTAGCAGTTAGCATTGTTAGCTTCTTTACCATCTTGTTCTTCTAAAGAGGAGAAACAAAAACTGACCAAAAAGCCATCAACATACACAACATGCAAATAATAAAAAATCTTCTGTCCCTGCCATCAAGAAAACCTAAATCATCGTGCTGTTTGTAATGCTTCATACACAACATCAGGCCTTTTCAAATATGTGATGCATTGTTGG